>NC_046658.1:145577642-145588921 GCF_010883055.1 Belonocnema kinseyi | reverse complement strand
GAAAATATAGCCACCCACAAATACAGATTTAAGAATCGATCCGCCAAGTCAGGATCCGAATCCAGCCACCGTACTGTGCTGTAATTAAGTAAAGGCCGAACACACAAAATGTAATTGGACTCTTGCACAAAAATCCCAATTTTTGAAAAATTAAAGCCATCCGTCAGGATGGACACACTAGAAACTGACAGCTTGTCTACATTAGGGCAGAAGGCAGTGGGTGTTGAAATTCAATAAAATTAAGAGGGCAGCACCTACTGGCTGAAACTTCTATGGCGGCCATATTTACTGTTCAAAGGGGGAGTACTGCAAGCACCGACTAGACACTGCCGGTATGAGTGCTAACGCGAGAATCCCGAAAGTCCCTCTTGTGATGTAGAATTCCGCTAGCGTTCCTGTTTTGCTAAGGGATACATTTTTTATACGAAGTTTTGGATGTTTCAAGAATCAAGGGGTTCATTTTTAAGTAGTAGGTTACGCTAACATGAATAATTCCCGGTGACAATGGGCACAACATAGTTTTCAGGTTAGGTTCGTTAGTTGTAGAAAGAGACGGTATGTCTGAATAAATAGGCCCGAATGGTAACCTCCTTTTGTTTATTTTGACTCAAAGATTAGTGAATTAATGCTTAGGACCCGCTACATTAAAAAATGATTTAGTTGAATCACTGAAACCTTTTGATACGATTTGGACAAATAGAAAAAATGACTAATATTATTGCAGGATAAATACAGACATTTTATTTTGTTGGATACAATCCTAATATTGAAGCTTCAGACGCAAAAACTTTTTCAATTTTTCACAAAGTTAATGTGATAAAATTTAACCTTTAATAATTTTGAACAATGTAGACACGTGGTATTTTATGATGTTTTAAGTTCCTAGTGTTAGATAAAAAGTCGAAATATTTTCCCTTTGTCTAGACCTTATGAATGATTTATGTTTCTTGATGCGTCCTCTGCAACATCACCTGAGCATTGATATGTTTTCAAGGATGCCTATTTCTAGGTCCGTTTATATTATATTCTCCATGCAGCTGAAAATAAAGCGTAAATGCACGATTATATGCTTCATCATATTCTTCCTTGATTCTTACAAGGATGTCGCTCATGGTTGTACGATGGTCGTACAGAAGTTTTTTTTGCCTTTCTTCTACAATATCGACTTGTTTGTTCGCCTCTCTGCATGCTCTAATGTGAGCTTCTTTGTATACTGGATCATTCGATGTTGATACGTGTCTAGCAGCAGCTTCATCACGAGCAACCTATAGTTTTACCGTCGAATGTTTTAAAATTGCGCCACTGATCTGCGATCAATAATTCTCTGACCGGAGGCATGATGCCGCTGTATCCAGAAAATAAATCCTTCAAAGTCTTCGGTTGTGAACAAGAAAAAGATAAATAAAATGAAAAAATGTTGTTTTCAGACTCTCTTTCGATGAAACTAATTCTTTTGTAAATTAATAATGAAAACTGTTATTGAAAATTTATCCTTTTTGATCGAATATTAGCTTCTAGGATCACCTTGAATAAATGAAGAAATATTGACATAATTCAACTTTAAAAAAATGCATGGATCTTCAGAAAGTTCTAAGTCATCAGAATGAAAAAAAATTTACGACAAATATATAAATACGGAATTATAAAATTTCTCGAATTTCAAATAACAACAAGATTTTCGAATAAAAAAATAATGAAATCCCGAATTTAAAAATATCCAGAACTAAAGTTCACTGACTTCAAGGCCGGCTTTTAAAATAAGCGAATTATTCAATTCTCACAAATATTTCGATCCCCGAAATTATAAACAAGGCAAATAATTTTATTAAACATAAGTTGATAATATATTAATTATTTTTGGCAATTTTAAATTTCAGGATCAGAAATATGTATAGAAATTTAACAATTCAGCAATTGTAAAATTCGTACAATTTGTAATTCGTTAATTTATATTTTAGTTTACCCTTTTCGCTAATTATTGGCATTTTTATTCATTTTATGGTTATTTTCTATTAGTAACGGATATCTAAACCCTCTTAATACAGTTATGAAGAACTATTTTTTTTATAATTTCGATTATACAATGTCTCGTGAACATTGCAGATCACTTCTTCAGGGCTGACCTGAAACTAAGGTATGAGGTTATAATGTTCTTATATATATATACTCTCTACGATGCCTGTCATTGGCCAGAGTGCCCCACCTTGGGGACTGCTCGAACTTGATTGGCCTCCTTAAACTTAACAAAAACAGAAAAAACTAAAATTAAAAACACAATCGATATGCAGACATTATAATATTACCCGCAGGCAAAGGCAGCACAAGAGTAATAAAGAAAAACAAGACTAACAACAAAATCATTTACCTTCTAACTGACGATACATACAATATCTTTACCTGTTATGCCAATATCTTTACGGATCATCTAGAAACTAAAATCTTTATCCAAGCGGTATGAGTAGTCCCTACAGTGGCGCGCTTTGGCTCATGACAGACATCGCAGAGAGTACATATAAGACATCTTTTTGAAATATGTTTAGGATTTTTGGAAGCTGAAAAAAAATCAAGAAATATTTTGCAAATTTTCAAAGATGTTTTGCAGTGTTCGAATATTTATAATCTATTTGAAGCGTCTTAAATTCAATTAATCCGAATCGATTTTGTAAGCTTGACTCTGTCAATTCAAATATTCAAAATTTTTTATATTTTATTTGCTGAAATGAAAAACTTGTCAAATATCAATAATAAAATAGAAAGTTTGACGTTTAAGGTTAGTTTGACTACCTTTTTTTATTTTTCCTTGTATAATAAATTTAAGTAGTTCATTAGTTTCTTTAATATTAAAGATTTTGAGTTTAAAACCTAATTTTTTATTTTCAGTATCTTCTAAATTTAAGATTTACTTTCAATTTCTACATGTTTATTATATTCATTGCTGTATCTTGGGCTGGCACTGCTTATTTAGATATTGCAAACTAAGGTACCAATTATATTTTGTATACTTAATATAGTATTTGCTCCTTATTTTGCAATAATTTTTATTGGTACCTATGGTGAAAAATCTATTATTTAATTTAATTAAAATTATCACAATTCATGATACCTGAATTGGTATTGCAAAATACGTATTTTCATTGCCTTGTGTATATAATTAAAAACAACTACGCACCATCAGTAAAAAATATTATTACGTATTTAGTTGCAAATCAAGCCGAACGCTGGCTAACAAACTAGATCTTCAATTTAAGGCACGAAAGGATTATACCAAAGACCCATACAGTCTGCCATTCTTTCGAAAGTTATTGTGCTCACACACTATGTGACTATAGTGACAAACAAACACACGCGGGCAGAAAGAAATATTCGTACTGTGAGTACCTAAAATTTCTTTGAAAACTTCTCAAACACATCAAGATTATTTAAAATTATTCAAGGCTCAAGAAAGCCAATTTTCAAAAATTTTATTATTTACAAAAAAGGGATAAATTCTAGGAAATTTAAAGCCAGTTCTTTCACTGTTAACGATTTCTTCTAACTGGAGGAAAGTTCTGTTCACAATGCATTTTTATTTCTAAAATTCATCTTTTTCGGGTTAAAAACTAATCATCTTGGTATAAAATTTTATAAACTGTTAAAAATTTGAAATTCAGAATTAGAAATATTATAGTACCTTATATTTACCAATAAAATGAAGAAATGCGGCAAAAGCGAGCAATAGGGTAACAGCGCCGTTCCGCATGTTTTAATTTAGTTGATTACAGTTATTAACACTGATTAAAAGAAAAATGAAATTTTCTAGAAGATTTTTTGATACGTGTACGAGCGGTTTCTTTATATTCCTCGTGGTCAATTTTGATTCGGTCATTTCCCCTTGTTACCTCCTGCTCTTTATTCCTACAAAAAAGTGTTACACGTGTTGTATGGAAGGTCACTGTCTGACTCAACCTCATATCAACATACGCTCATAAAAGAGTTATTTGTTGGAAACGTTAACATTTCGTTAAAAACTTAATTCGAAATTAAGTCTCTTATTGAATATTTACATTCTGTTATTTTAAAAATGAACTAAACCCCTGTAACTACAACCCCTGAAGGAAAATAATACATATTATGATATCGACACATTTGGTTGAAATATTAATTGCACATTAAGATTGCGAGATAAATTTTCGCCCTTTATTCATACGTATTAAAAAAAATTACTAGCTAATCTTTCGACAAAACTAAGGGCCTTTTTTGATATTTTTCTTGAGGATTACAATAACTTGAGTTGAAACCAACCGAAGTGTGGAAAAGTATAAAAAAAATATTGGAGGCAAAATGTCAAAATCGTGTTTCGTCAAAACTCCATTCTTTCTCGGCACTAACCATTTTTTTTTAATTTTAATTTTTTTCCTGACTTTCTTCAACGTAGTTTTTAGCCAAATCATTTTCAATGTGTTCAGATAATTTTAAGATGTTGAAAAATGTAGACCGCGGCCCCTTAAAATATCTTTCCTTTATTCACAATTCGTAAGGCATTTCTGTTGTTAAGTGCTTGACTCTATTCTTCCTTGATTGTTATGACGGTGTCTTTTATGATCGTTTGACGTCTGTATAAAATATTTACTTGCTCTCTTCCTACAATGTCTACTCAATCATTTGCTTTTTTTAATTTAATGAATGATTTCTATGCAGCTTGTATGACGCTCTAAAATTCATCTTTTTTGGTTCAAAAGCAATGATATATCTTATATACAATTATGGATTATCTCATAATTACAAAAAGAATGAAGGATAGCAGCAAAACGAGAAACAGTGTACATTTTGAAAAATGAAACTTTAAATGATATGACCTTAAAGATCTTCAAATGCGTTTATATGCGCCATAAAATTTTTTCAAAAAAAATAGCCACATTGATAACCGACTTATTAGCGATCAAAATATCTTTAACTCCACATCTTGGACAATTTTCAAGATTTTCAAAAAAAATTATAGTTGCATATGAGCGCACTTGAACACAGATAAATCCATGGCCACAAATTTATACTGCACATTACTGTTCAGAAATAACACCTGTGTTACACTGCCCCCTGCCCCTAAATAGATTATATAACTTTTACAGTTTTGTGGCTCAAAACTGTTTATGAATGGCGCGTTTGAGCGCATTTAGGGCAAAATTCGAAGGGCTATAGAAAACCCGAAAATTAAAAGTGAGATGGGCTGGTGTAACAGCCTTGTTTATGCAGGGGTCTTTAAACATATTTTTATCACGAAGGTGGCCTTAAAATTAATGCATAAATTTAATCACAACGAGTAATAGCACGCGGCTGCAACGGACTTCATTCGAAGTACACGAATTTACCTCGACGTGTAGTCAAGGGAAGCGAAAACGGCAAAAAAAACCTTAAGTTCAGCCTGTTTTTAAACTGTCGAGTTTGAAACCAAGCATTTGAAACAGTAAAAATACATCCCCGATGATATGCAATGAACTTTGAATTTATTCGTGTGGTTTGTCTAGATTTATCTTTGTCCTTATTGTATGTGCATCTCTCTTATTCATAAGTATTCAAAAAATTACTTTTCCATTGAGAAAGGCTTCCCAGTGATAAAATAAAAAAACGCTTTGAATATTTTTCAAGCTCATGCTTCTCTCTTTCCTAAAATTGTATTTTCAGAAAATCACACGGCCCACCGACCTATCAATTGATGTGTTTTGTTAAAGGTAACAACTTTTTAACCCGTGGTAGTTTTACACTTCAAATTAAGACCTCATAAAAACAATGTAACTATTCCTAAAACTTTCTGAGTAGCTATTGACTGACTAATAATGGTCTTTTAAATTCGTAAATAGATTAATCAGAGCGTACCGAAAACGCGAACAATCACATCAAATCGATGGGTCATACGAAAACTAGACTATTTTATATTCTCAATCAACACCAGACGATTTTGGTGAATAGAAAAAATAACTAATATTATTGCAGGATGAATACAGAAATTTTATTTTGTTGGATAAAAGCCTAACATTGAAGCTTCAGACGCAGAAACTTTTTCCAACTTTTCAATAAAGTATAATGTGATAAAATTCTACCTTTGAGGAATCTTGAACAACGTGGATCACGTGGCGTTTGACGTTTTTTATGTTCCTACTGATACATGAAAAGCTGAAATATTTTCCCCTTGTCTCGACCTTATGAATTATCTGTTTGTTGATGCATCCTCTGCAACATCACCACATAATTAATTTTCTTTAAGGATGCCTTTCTCTAAGTCCGCTGATATTGTTTTCTCCATGACAAATTAAATGAGCCGCAAATACACGATTATATACTTCAGTGTATTCTTCCTTGATTCTTTCAACGATGGCGTCAATGGTAGTACGATGCTCGTACAGAAGCCTTTCTTGCCTGTCTTCTACAATGTCTACTCGATTGTACGCCTGTCTGCATGCTCTAAGATGAGCTTCTTTGCATACTGAATTATTCGATGTTAAAACATGTCTGGCAGCAGCTTCATCACGCGCAACAATAAATTCAAAAAAACGGGTTGCACCCAATTTGTTACATAAATTAAAAGGCAGAGTAAACCACTCTTCTTTATCGGTGTCAAATGCGATACTTGTTTGTCCCATATGAAAAAATAATGCGTACGGATTAATAATTAAAGGTCCATGCCTATACCCAAATACAATTTTATCCCTTTTCACGAAAACTACAGAAGAGTTTTGCATAGTTTTATCGTTGAATGTTTTAAAATTGCGCCACTGATCTGCAAACAGCACTTCTCTGACCGGAGGGATGATGCCGCTGTATCCAGGAAATAAATCCTCCAAAGTATTCGGTTCTAAACTTGTTAATTCTGTAAAAAGAAACAGCAATAGGAAGGTGTTTATGTAATAGATATACTATTCGCTTTAACGATAGAGTAGGGAAAAGAACAAGACAAAAATAATTATAGAGAAAAACTTTTTTTCAGACTCACGTCATTTTTTCATAAAAATATAAAATCATTTTGAAACTCGTTTATTCACTTTGAGTGCATTCAAGTCTGTATCATTTTATACTGTTTCCGAAAAAAGAAAAAAGAAGACAATAATAAATTTATCTTGACTTATTTTCTGCTACCCGGTTTGACAGTTTATTTGTTTGCATCAGCTTAGCGTCTTATAAAAATTCGCTTTTCGCTTTAAGTTGTTGCCATTTAATAAATATTATATAGTTCGCATAAGAATACAAAACTTTTATCAATTCTTGTTAACTTAGAATTTTTTTATCTGTACGTATAAGCTTCTGAAAAAATACAATTCAAGCTGTATTTACTTTATAAGGAACATACAGGTAGCGGATTTTCTAGAAATTGTATACTCATTAAAAAAAAGGAGAAAATGAAAAAGTTTTAAATTTTAATTCTTAAAAATTGTGAATCTTGACATTGTAAGCTTTTAAAATTGAAAAACTTTTAACTTTGAGAATTAATAATTAAAAACGATTCGAGTTCTGGGTTTGACATAAAAAAATTCTTAAATCTTATTATTCAAATACAACATTGATTTTGGAAGAAGATTATAGATTGAAGAATTAATTTTTATTCTTTAAAATCATAGAAAAATTTAATACTTCTTTAGAATTAGAGGGTTTTTAATTTTTACTATTAAGAACTAGAAACCCTTTAAGTTTTATTTGTTACAAATAAAAATGTTTAAGTTTTGATAATTTACTTCCAAACTTCATTTACTTTAAAAGATATTGGATTCAGAACTTTAGTTCTAATCTTTAAAATCTTTAAAAAAATGTTGTGCTAGTTATTCTTATTTAGAATCATTTTTTTAAATTAGAGAATTAATTTGTATGAATTTGAAAGATTTTCAAAAATTCATCTCTTTCGATGAAACTAATTCTTTTTTAGTTAGAAATGTAAACTGTTCGCTTGAAAATTAATTTATTTCGGTTAAGTTCCCAACGATTTTATTGAAAATTTGTCCTTTTTGGTCGATTCAAAAAATTATAAACAAGGCAAACAATTAAATTAATCATAAATTAATAATATATTAATTATTTTCGGCATCTGTGAATTTTATGAACAGAAATATTGGTGGGAATTTAACAATTCAGCAATTGTATAATACGTCGATTTATATTTTCGTCCATTCTTTTCGCTAATTTGTGGTTTTGTTATTCATTTTATCGTTATTTTCTTTTTGTGTTATTTTGAAAAATAATATAATATTTTTTTCTATTACAATTAAATAACGAACTCTTAAATGTGACAATTTTTAATAAAATGGACTTTGTAACTAATTGAGATCAATAAAATGGGTATTAATAGATTGGATGCTTTCACGATCGTTCATTTTGATAAAAAGAAATATTTCGGGCTTTACTCTTGCAAAAGACTACGAATTTTTTGCCGAACTTTCGTGATCATTGCAGTTCACTTCTTCAGAGCTGACCTGAAACTGAGGTATTAGGTCATGCTCGTCTTAGTTATACTCTCTACGATGCCTGTTTTTACACGGGTGAAACCCGAAATAACTATAACAACAAAATGATGGACCTTCTAACTGACGATACAAACACAAAACTTACAAAGCACCACACAAAAACAATAGTCATTAAACAAAAACCCTGCTTAAAGATTCTAAACTTGACAGCCAAACTATATATAATTTAATACTTACTAACCCCATCTCTCCAAGACTTTACGGGCTCCCGAAAATACAGAAAGATAACATTCCACTCAGATTGATGTTTAGCGCAATAAACTCACCACCTTACAATCTAGCAGGCTTCCTCGCTGCAAAACTAAATCCTTTTACCGAAAGTACCAATCTTTAATACAATTGATATTATTAAATCGTTTACAAACTTTCTTCCGAGCTCGTACCTTTGATAGGACACTCTCTTAATAATCATTACTCCCCTTTCAATAACAAATTAAACGAAAAAACCTGAGGGGCAGCAATTGAATCCCCATTCTCACCTGTAATAGCTAGAACCTATATGGAACATTTCGGAACTAAAATCTTCAACTAAGCTAACCTTAAACTGGAAATTCAATGTTTACGTTGTTTACACGATTTGAAACCACATTATCTCTTTTCTATGAAAATGAATCATCGTAAATGTTTTAAATATATTATTTAAGAAAAAGATATTTCAATATTTCAGACTATCGGAAAAGAATCTAGAAGATTTCAAAGAAATTTTTTTAGTATTTTGCAAAATATTATAATAAATTTGAGTCTTTTTAAAAGATAATTAAGACTTTTAGAAGTTTGTAAGGAATCAAAAAATATGTCAACAATTTTCGAAATTATTTCCCAGTTTTCAAATATTTTCAATGTATTTGGAACGTTCTGAAATTAATTAAATACAATGGACTTTGTAAACTGGACTCTAACAATCAAAATAACCAAAATTTTTGATATTTCATTTGCTGGAATTAAAAGGGCGCGAACTATAAAAAAGGTGCTAAACGATTGTAAAAATTGATTTTGGGTTTGCAAAATACATTTATTAATGAAATAGCAAGTTTGAAGTATGAGGTTAGTTTGGCCATCTTCTTTGATTCTTACTTTCATCATAAATTTCAGTGGTTCATTAGTCCCTTTAATATTAAATATTATAAGTTAAAAACCTGATTTTTTATTTATAATATCATTTAAATTTATTACTTACTTCCAGTTTCCAAAATCTTTAACAATTAAGAATTTTTATTTAATTGTTAACCTATTATAATGATACATTTATTTATTTCTTGATTTCGTCCAAAATATAAAATTTTCATCATTATTTTCTACACTAAAATATCAAATGTATATTATATTTATCGCTGCACCTTGAGCTGTTACTGCTTATTGAGATATTGCGAAATAACGTACGAGTTATATTTTTCATGTTTACTTTAATATTTGCTCATTACTTTACAGTATTTTTTATTAGCAGCTACTTTGAAAAATCTATCATTCAAATAAATTTATAGATATAATTTAGTCAAACAAATAATTTAAATAAATTGTTATTGTAGCTTGTATCGCTTTTCCAAAGAGCAGCCAAATTACTTCGCATATTTGCGAGCATCGGTTTTCACCGCCTCTTAATTCAGTATGTTTTTTAAAAATATGTAAATGACACCTATGACAACATAGCCTATGGCAATACTGAAGAGGAAATCGGTGCGATTCCGGAACATGTCGACACCATTTAAAATTATTTTAATTATATACATTAAATATAATTATAACACCATTTAAATTATTCACAATTATTATTATTAAAGTTCTGGTTAAAAACTATTCTCCTTAGTAGAAAATCTGCGCATCTGTCAGAAATTCAAATTTATAATGATGAATGTTATGGAATCTTATATTTACCAATGAAATGAAGAAAAGCGGCAAAAGCGAGCAATAGGGTACAAGCGGCGTTTCCCATTTTTTCTTAGAGTTGATTCGATTTATTGATACTAATTTAGAGAAAAATACAATTTTCTCGAAGATTTTTTCATACGTGCACTAGCCGGTTCTTCATATTTCTCGTGGCCAATGTTGATTGGCTCATTTCGCCTTTTTACCTCCAGCTCCACTTCCCTACAAAAGAGTTTTACACGTGTTGCATGGAAGGTCACTTTCTGACTCAACCTTATATCAACATACGCTCACGGTTTGAAGAAACATTCAAGAAAAACAGATGTTTATTGACCTAACTTTATCTCTTTCAAGACTTTAATTATGCTACTTTGTTGTAAGCCAAAGAGCTATATTGAGAACCCCGGAAAATCAAACAATAGTCTACGGTACTTTTCCACTCAAATTTCCCAGAGGCCACTTGAGTGAAGGTCTGACGTGACAAATTGTTGATTTTACGGTGTTTGAAAACGACAAGGTTGTTCACCCTAAGTGAGTCATCGCATTCCGTCGGAACCCTTTGTCTCATCAAAGTGGCCTGGTGGGCCGAAAATTTCCCCGGACGCATGTAAACAGCTTAAAATCATGCGCTGCTACCGTGTTACGTTCCCGTTAACAAATTTCACAGCGCTTCAGGCACGTACGCCAGTGTTCGTCCTTTTCTCTCTTACGCACGCCCTTTCTTCCCTTTTAGTACTAGCTCTTCCTCTCACCTTCTCTTTCTCTCTTCT
Source organism: Belonocnema kinseyi (assembly GCF_010883055.1). Lineage (NCBI taxonomy): Eukaryota > Metazoa > Arthropoda > Insecta > Hymenoptera > Cynipidae > Belonocnema > Belonocnema kinseyi. The sequence continues at coordinate 145,577,805 of NC_046658.1, read as the reverse complement.
ACACTACCTTTTCTTGGGACGCGCTGGCCAGTGCACCGAAGCTCCACCGACGGAAATAGGAGGGTAGTTCAATAAGTCCTTAGAATGACCAACAGATGGCGCGCGAAGCGCTCAAAATCATCTGTTTTCAGTCAGCACCACTCCCGACTAGATATATGGTGCA
>NC_046658.1:145569349-145577542 GCF_010883055.1 Belonocnema kinseyi | reverse complement strand
ACCAGCTCCAAAGAAGGCAAAGACCGTAAAGTCAGCTGGTAAGGTTATGGCTACAGTTTTTTGGGATGCACGTGGAATTATACTTATTGACTACTTGAAAAAAGGTAAAACAATCACTGGTGAATATTATGCATCATTATTAGAGCAGCTGAAACAAGAAGTTAAAAAAAACGACCACATTTGGCGAGAAAAAAAATTCTCTTTCATCACGACAACGCCCGAGTTCACACATGCTTCGTTTCAATGGCTAAAATTGAAGAACTAGAATTCGAATTGGTCGAACACCCACCGTATTCACCAGATTTAGCCCCCAGTGACTTTTTCTTATTTCCAAACTTGAAAAAATGGCTCGGTGGACAGAGATTTCCAGACAACGAAGACGTCATTGCCTCTGTAAGTGCTTATTTTGAGGAACTTCCGAAAACGCACTTTTCTGAAGGATTAAAAAATTTACCCCAAAAAAATTGTTTTTATACTTCATTCTAAGGACTTATTGAACTACCCTCGTACGCAGCATCCTGGAAATACGTTTTGAGTTTCGAAATGTTTTAAAATAAAAAAAATGGGCCGATCAGCTTTGGGGAAACTCAAAGGGACAAGTGATTATTATTCAGAGGACATTAATATACAGATTTCAATTTAATTTAAGTAAGGAATAGAGTGGTTATCGGCTGTCAAATTTCTGAGTTATTTTTGGTATAAGCTCACACTATTGATGATCGATTATAAACGAATAACCCGAACAACCATTCGATTCGACCAAGCTTGACGGTTTGTTCGGAAAAGTGAATCTGGGATAGTGAATAAGAGCATATTTTAATTTCGTTAGTTTAGCAAGACTCCTTCTATTTTTAATTTTTAATTAAAGTTTACTTTAAAGTAATCTATGCAGTTAAAGCCTGGCACGGACGCACGAAGTGCGAGCTAGCGGGCCTGGCTGGCAGCCCCCACCTTTCAGGTTGAGACTCCAGTGCGACCGTTCGACCAATGAGAAGGCTAGCCGCCATCGCTTATAACAAGATTTAACTTTAAAATTTTGTCGCCGCGTTAAATTTCGCTTTTAAACTTTGCGCAAAGGGTCAGACCTTTTCGGCCCCAGTCCCGTGCGCCTAGTTTCGCGCTTCGTGGCTAGTTTAAATTTACGTGTTTAAATTTTTTTTGCTCCTCTAAACTTTGCGCAAAGGCTGAGGCCTTCAGGCCCCAGTCCCATGCGCCTAGTTTCGCGTTTCGTAATCAGCTTAAAACTCTTGCGCCTAAGTCTTTATTTTGAAATTTGAGCAAAGGGTCACGCCTTCCGGCCCCAGTCCCGTACACCTACTTTCGCGTTTTATAATTCGGTTAAAAAATGTTCGCGTTTCAATTATACGATAAAACTTTGCGCTAACGGTCAGGCCCTTCGGTCCCAGTCCCGTGCGCTTAATCCTTTGCTTCGCGTTTGGTTCCGCCCTCTCGATTCGTATGACTTTCAGAGTCGAGGATGTTCCGGAACTTCAGGCCATCCCTGCATTGCTGAACAAGCCCGTCCCTCCGACGGTATCGTTACCGGTGGTCGAATTCCCACCACCGCCGCTTGTAGTACCCGAACCTTCTTCGCCGACACGCCCTCTTCGATGGGTGCTAAGGGAAAGTCTATCGGTTACCGCCGATCCGCGTAACGAGAATTATCTTAAAAATTATTCGTCGTCCGGGACACTGCGACTCCCTAAGTTCTTCCGGGATCCTCGTATTCCCTTTCCAGTCACACAGGTGGAAAATTTCTCATTTTCCGAGATTATTAGCGCGCCACTCGCCTCCTCGACTTCACGACATCCGGACTATTTTTTCTACCCCCTGCCAACCATTGCTTTCGATAATTTACCGTGCGGTTTGATGCAACCGCCCGCTTTACCGTAATAACCGCGCCGCCGACTACAGACAAAATCTCATCGAATGTTCTTCACCCCCACGTCCATCGAACCCCGTCTTCCAAGGTCCAGTCGTGGCCACCGCGTCGCCCATCGCTGGGCCTTCCAGACTTTTTAATTATCTGGTACCAAACACTCCAGAAGGAACTCTTCCTTCTACTCCGGGTAAGTGGCATCATCCCACTACACCTGCAACTACCCCGAAAGTTGTCACAGCCTCGCTCAATTCTAGCAGTTCCAGCGATAATACATTGCTTCTAGCGGTCGGCAGCTCTCCCGAACCATTCTCATCATCGCTAATATCACCGATTTCGGTAAGGCCCCGCGTCGATCAGATGTCCTCTAATCCGCGTCGTAATTTTGGTTTCTAACGCGCAATATTAGTTCTTCATTAAACTTATGACAACGCGAATTTCTTGTTCCTAAAGAAACGAAAAAAAACGTTAGCGTCATAGTACGTTAGCGCCAGAATACAACTGACCCTGGCATCGAGTGAACGACTTTCTCTTCTCACTCCATCTCAATCCGAAAAAATTCAGGCGTATTCCTCGGCTGATTACAAGAACTTTTTATTCTTGACAAATTTTCCGAAAAGCGCATAGTTTTTCAATAAAAAATTTCCAACGACTCCGTAACCTTTATTGCACTCTGACATCAAACCACAGCTTCACCGCATTGTCATCCTGGGAATTTTCGTGTACACACAGCAAAAAGAATGCCAAAGCGTAAAGCCTCAAAAATTGCAACCAACTCCGAATCGGAATGGGATTCCGATGAAAATGATGAACGTATCATCATACCTAATCCAGATGACTCTGGCTCTGATGGAGATGATTCATCAGATAACAAGAATTCGGGATCGGAATTTCCCAGACCGAATTTTAAAATTTTTTCACGAATAATAGAATCATCAGTTACAAATGCTACCGTAATTTGGAAAATTTGCAACAAGAATAATATAGCTAAATTGAAAACGAAAGATTTCTGTAAAGAAATCAGCAGGAAATATTTGTCGCAATCAAAACTAGGTGATTTCGGAACTCACAGATACGAATCACGAACAAGAGCATTATGTAATAATGAACAATGTTGCCAGAGGACTACTAGATTTTGCATTGATTGCAACATGTATTGCTGCTTACATTGTTTCTCAAAATTACATTCTGAAACAGCATGCTTTTCGGAGAATTTGTCAAGAATAAAAAGTTCTTGTAATTAGCCGAGGAATACGCCTGAATTTTTTCGGAGTATTTTGAGCAAAATTTTGAATTTTGCAAAAATTGTTCATATGCAAAATCCAAAATTTTGCTCAAAACGCTTCGAAAAAATTCAGGCATAATCCTTGGCTGATTACAAGAACTTTTTATTCTTGATGATTTTTCCGAAAAGCGCATCGTTTATTGTAAAAAAATTCAGGAATGTTTTCACAAAAATTTTGCCATTAAGACGCCATTTTGAAAATATTAAAAGGGAAAATCGATCTTTGAATCATGGATACTCAAAGTTTAGACATTTATTCCACCGGTTAGTGAGATTCCAGGTTAATTACAGACTCGGAAAGCTTTGGAAAATGGTTCACAAAAAAAAATAGGCACGAAAAATCACGTTTTTTTTTGTTTAAACTGCATTTTGGGATAATAAATAAATTTTTGAGGAATTTCATTGGCAATTTTTTCTAGTGTCGAATAGTCTTAGTTATTGGCCGTTGAAAAGCAGTGTACCGGTAGTGGCGTTTTGGCCGTTTAAGGGTTAATGTTCTTGGTACCCCTATTAACATCGAGATACCTTTTCATTTTATCGGGTTAATGCCTTATTACTTTAACCTATCTTGAGTATTAGTTAGAAATACTCTTTCATTATCGACCTTGAATTATTACAACATTTTTTGAAGCTGCAGAACTGACCTTCAAACCGCAATTCTTCGAGTAAAGGCATGACACCGTTGCATCTAGGAAATATATCATTTAAAGTCCTCGGTCCTGAATTTATTAATTCTGTGAGGAGAAAAATCAATAGGTTAATGTTTGTATGCTAGATATACGTAATATTCATTAATCCATTAGGAAAACAAGAAAAGAGAAATACAATTTTTTCAGTCTCCTACAATTTTTAAATTAAAATGAAATAATTTTAAAATTACTTTATTCACTTTATCAACATTGTAAACTAAGTTTTGTACACCTTAGTTTGGCATTTCATAAAATTTATTTTTTGCTTAAAGTGTGCAAAATATAGTGTCGAAAATTGGGTGAAATTTCTTTGAATGCACTAGAACGCCATGCTAATAGTTCAGACTTGTGTTCATGTGAGTATCGCATGTTCGGACCTATTAGAAACCTATAGAAGTTCTTCTTGTAATTGATCTAGTGTCAATTAGAGTTGAATTCATTAAGTTTTACAAAATGCTACTAATTTATTTAGTAAAATTTAGACACTCATATCTAGACACTCATGACACTAGCGAATAAATTAGTTATCAGAGAGGGGGTGAAATGAAAAACAAAAACATTACGATCAACGATATCTGTATTGTAAATAAATAATGCGATTTTCGATTAAAAATTTCAACACAACATTTAAAATTATATTCAATATTCACACATACATACGCATCACCGCAATTCGGGTACGATTTATGTGAATTAAAATATTCAAAAAGTATTCAGAAAGAAAAGAAGGGTATTCAAAAAGATTACAACATTTGTGCCGTTTCTTTAAACTTTCAGGAAACCTCTAGCGCGTGAGCTCACTAACAAAGCGTCATTTTCGTCATTGATGCGAACACATGGCGCATTTAACGATATTACTCCAATTTAATTATTAATATGTGGTTCGAAAGGCAGCACCTTTCCACTCTTCATAATTACTTCTGGCGACTCACCAATCATCTAAGTTACATAATAGCACGTGACAATTCGTTTGCCGCGTTTTTTTAGAAATTTGAGCACGAATTATTGCTAGCTAATCTCTGGTTCGGAAACGTATCGCTAGATATACATCAAATTTTCTGTGCGCTGAAACATGAATTCATTACGCCACACCTTCTATACCAATGCACTTTTGTAAATATATTCTTGTTTATATTTGAACCACCCTCGTGGATGTATTTCAGCCAAAGAAGGGAAATTTAAAAATGTTAAAAAATTATCAGTAAAAACTGAAATGTATTCGTGGAAAATGTTTTTTTTTATATGGAACCAGGAGTGATATGAATACTGTTTTTATCACGGTGTTCACAGTTGGTGTTTCAATGAACGGCTTTTTTATGTAAAAACATCAACGTTTCAGTGGCGCTTTTCACAGATGACAAATTCACAATTACCTAATTTTTGTTTGTATTTATACTTCAGCTACATACGATCTTACTGCATACGGAACCCTGTGTAACAAGAAATTCGTGACCCACCAAGGCCTGTCAGTTCTTTTATCCTATTTTCCAAAATTCCAATCAGTTAGTGTTCTACTGTCGACTATGACTGATCGATGAATCCGTACATTATTTCTACAGACCCGTTACACTTTAAGACCTTTTAAGTCAATTTTTTGTTTCATCTATAGGCTGAATTGCTTGTTTACCTATTTATTTTCTATCCAAATTTGTATCCATGTTAAAATGAACTTTCCATCACACTCACGTGAGAGCATCTGAATTAGTGACTATCTCACTTAAAAATTATGAATAACAAATTAGGAAAGCAAGATGCACCCTTTTCAGTATACGTGAAATTTTGTTATAGTTGGAAAGTTTAATAGTTATAAAAATTAAACTGCAATAGTTTTGAACAAGCAGACGCTGCTATAAATAAATACATTAAGTTCAACAGAGTCGAGAAACACCCTCGAAACTCTTCTACGCCGCAGTGAGAAGCCTTCATTTCTCATAAGGGTTTTTAAGGAATATATTAAATTTATTAAATAACAGTCAGCCGACTATTAAAATAGCCCATCGAAAGACCAGATCCGTCTTCAAAGATATCGCCTGTTGTAAGTAGAAGGTTCCATAAAGAACTGCAAAAAATCATCCTGACGTTGGTAACACCAATTAGATTATTTTTTTCTTTTTCTCAATAAGAATTTGACGTTATGAAAAAAGACAGAGTGAAGAGATCGGAATTTGGAATAACGAGCTGAGGGTTCACAATCAAGGAGGCAACGGGTTTATTAAAAACAACACATGGTATATGAACCACTCACGTGTTAGATGTCGATATCCCGTGGCGGGGATGGCGTGATTAGCTCGGTGGATAATTAAAGTGGCTACGGGGTGATGCGACCACTGGACGATGATAGAGGGTCACTAAGCAGACACGATCACAATCCTCTAGACTGCTTCATATATTTTCAGTTATTAGACAATTGAGTTTGTCTTGTAATTATTGCTGAAATATTCCTAGTTATAAATTTTTTAAATAATATGTCTTGGATTATGGTGACTACCATACAAACTTAAACAATATTAGATTCATGCAAGAGATATAACTGAATTTATAGAAAAAATTTGATAATAGGTCAAACTAAATTATTGTAAAAATTAATAAAATATATTTTTACCATATTCTCAGGACAGAGCTTTTGAGGGACGACATCGCATTGACAGACGTTTCTTTGTAAAAAGGAACTATGCATTTCACGGTGGCACGGTTTGCTACAATTTTTGTATGTTTTCATGGTTCTTTGTGGGAGAACTACAGCTTAAAGAAGGCATTATCTAATTCCTCCAAGATTGTAGTTATCTCTTCGCAAACAATTCGGCAGAGGATAGAAATGTTTGATTGGAAAAATATTTTGTGTTTTTCGTGGCGTTAGTCATTGCCCGATTTCTAATGAAACCCCCTAGAAAAACGACAAACCCAAAAATGAAAATGTGCTAAAATGTCTGCACGTACGTCTTCCAATGACAAAAAGGATTCTGTTCTCGAGCGCAAGCTTCTTCAAGATCAGAAAGGATCAACAGTTGGGATAAAGTTTTCGGCGTATTCACCAAATCCAGAGAATAAATGAATGATACAAATTATAATTATTATTAAGTTATTTATTACCTTATTTTCTTGAGGCGTGTACCTAAAACTTAGCTCAATGAAAATCTCATCCGAGAGGATAAATTATTTGTACTAAATGTTGTATTGATACAATGAATATATTTTAAATTCACCTTAGAAAGGTGGACAGTCAAAAAAAATTTTTTTTAATGATCATAACAAATTTATGTTTCTAATACGAAATTTCGATTTTTTAATTTCAATATTCTTCTTAATTATTTTTTAATTTCAGAATAATCTTACAACAAAAATTAGAACGCAGTGGTATTCAGCTTGAAATATTTCCACTAATTCAAGTGTCTTGGTAAAATAATATATATTTCTTCAGAGTTCAAATATTCAGTTGAAAATTACTCTTCTGGGTTGTATAGTAAATATTTATTTTAGAAATTCGTATCTTCCATTCAAAAAAAAAACTATTTGAGATTTAGAATTAAAATGCTTTGAGTCGAAATATCAAATCTTTTTCCTCTAAGTATAACGTTAGACAAAAGCAAGATAATGTTTTACGAGTAGACTAATATACATCAGAGCAAATAGCGGACTTTGAAACATTTTATCAACATATACTCACTCTATGAAGGTTTAAATTATTTCCAATATTTGTATACTGGCATTTGCTATCGCTTTTTGTTTACCAATAATTCATAAATATTAATATAAATATTAAGAGGCTTCGGAATCAGGTGTTTCTGCACCATTAAAACTAAGGAAAGGTCGATAATTATTTTATTTTATTTTGTGATGCGTAAAAACGCTTTATCGTTATAGTTCTTTTCCTAATAGAAAAAAATATTTTTCAACATAATATATAAATGTTTAGTCGAATAGTACCATGTTAGACATAGAACGATATCGCAGTCTTGATAACAGAAAATTTTCATAATCGAGCAGAAATATACGTACTTCAATGTGAACCATATCAATGAAAAATGAAAAGTAGATCGTTACAGTTAATTTCATTTTACTTGAAATCAATAATTACATTGCATTGACATCCAAATATCTATTTATAATCATTTTTAACAATGCATTTGTAATCGTATTTAAAAATGCATTTGGAATTTATACAGTCTGTCAAGTTAAAGCGTGGGTGGCTTTAATCGCAGTCGGTAAGGTGTATCGACATGATTTTGGTGTCAAAATACTAAGAAGAGCTCCCTCTTTCATGCTTTTTGATTTAACATTCAGTTTGATTTCAATTCTCATCTTGTTACCACGTTACAAAAAATGAGTTCCGTATATGTAGG
>NC_046658.1:145527446-145569249 GCF_010883055.1 Belonocnema kinseyi | reverse complement strand
GAGGGAGCTCTTCTTAATATTTTGACACCAAAATCATGTCGATACACCTTACCGACTGCGAGTAAAGCCACCCACGCTTTAACTTGACAGACTGTACTAGAGCTTTACGAGAGCGAGAGGATACAAGATTTTTCTCACCTTTCCATCTCGATCTCGTGAGAGATGGAAAATTAGATTCTCGTCTCGATCTTAAAGCAAGAAACTCTCGTCTCGAATCGAGACTCGACGAGAATCTTTTTTTCAGTGTGAATTTTTTTTCCCCTTGTAAAAACCCCAAAGAAGTTTTGAGAACTCTCATCGAGATCGATATCTCGTCCAATCCATTCTCGGTCTAGTGATCGAGATTTTATATGACTATCGTCTCGATATCGTCTCAACTTCCGACTTCGAGAAGCAAGCAATACTAGACGATTTGTCTCAATAGAGAAAAGAAATAATATTATTGTCTTTTGAGACGTCCGCTGTAAGGTCACCTGAGTATCAATGTTTTTTTAAGGATGCCTTCCTCTATACCCGTTGATACTATATTCGCCATGCCGATGCAAATAAAGTGCAAACGCACGATTATATGCTTTACTATATTCTTCTTTAATTTTCAAAGCCGTTTCTTCAATTGATGTACGATGCTGGTACAGAAGCTCTTCTTGCTTTTGTTCTACATTGTCTGCTTGATCGTTTGCCTGTTTGCATGCTCTAATGTGTGCTTCTTTGTATACAGGATCGTTAAATGTCACTTTGTGTTTAGCAGCTACTTCATCACGGGCAACAACGAATGGCAAAAAACGGTTCGCGCCCACTTCGCGAGATAAATCACGGGACAAAGTAAGCCACTTGCCTTCATTCATGTCAAATACGATGTATTTATTTTCTAAGTTGGGAAATAAACAACATGGATCATTCATTGCACCTACATACTGCCATCCAAATATAATATGATCTCTTTTTAAGATATATACTGTATCTTGAGGGATACGTCTATCACCAAATAATTTTAAATTGCGAAACTGGCCTTCAAACAACAATCTTTCGACCGGAGGCATGACACTCTTGAATCCAGGAAATAAATCCGCTAAAGTCCTCGGTTCTGCACTTATCAATTCTGCAAGCAGAAACATTCGAGAAAAAAAGTTGCTTCGGAAATGAATGGGTACCGTTTATCGCAGAATAAGGAGAAATTTCACTGGCTACCGTAAGCTAGATAACGTCAAAATACGTACTGCAATCTTCAGTTTAACATCAACCGAGTACCGAATCTGGCAATAAATGAGTTCTGCGATAAATGGACCCTGCACTAAACGGGTCTTCACTGTAATATGAACCTTTAAATCTAAAAAGCTTTTCATTTCGAAAATTAACAATTACAGGTCTTGATTTTATGACTTCACTTTAGAAGATATTGAATTGAAAACTCTACTTTTGGTTTACAAAATCACCAAAGTTTAAGAATATATATTTGTGGATTTTCAAGTCCCAAGTTTGCAAGGAAAATGCATTATGATAGAATATGATAAAAATCGATCGGTGGTGATCTGTTTCAAAATCAATTGGTGATGATCTATTTCTGAATTATTTATTATTATGCTCGCAATTGGAAGACATGTGGTACAATTCCAGCGGAGGGAAAGGAAAAGATTATTTTTTAGAAAAAAATCTTATTATCAATCTTATTAATCTCATTATATTTCATTCAGAGAGTTAACTTAGATCTATTATGTTGATTTTCCATTTTCAGTCCCTGAGCGAGATTTCCACTGACCGATTTTCACTATCTACTATGATAATACAGATTTCTTGTAAATTGGACACTTATAGTATACACGTCAAATTTATGTGTATAGATTTTTTCGCTCTCTCTAGAAGCTTCGTAGTAAATGCACTGCTAATTATTCTCGGATATCTAAAAAACTACTATATTATTGAATATTTGTCCTTCTTTGTCCCTAACCTAGGAGGAATAGTAGAAAACTTAAAAATTTGAGTATCTACAGAGCTTCTCTTTTCCCCTTCTCTTGGGGAAAAACTGGAAAATCAAAAAGTAGCCTTAGGTTTTATGTAGACTACATCCAGGTGCTCCTTCATGTGTAATAAACTTGTGTTTATATGCTTTTTAAGTAGCGTGTGTCCTTTCTCCAACAATTGGATTATTTTTTAATTGTAAATTACGTTCTTTACAAATAAAAAAAAACTAAGCGTCATATTAAAAATTGATTGATAAATGATTTATAGACCCTTTTGAAATTTACAATTTGTGTGTTGTAATATTTTTCTTGGTCTCAAATGGTTTTGCTGCAAAATGTAATATTTGATTTTTCATTATTTTTTACATCGTTAAAATTAAAACTATTTTATTCTTCGGGAAAATATAAAAAGTTATTATGATAACCCGGTAACGTTTTTCCTCATTAACATTAGTAGAAAATATTGTTCTTTTTTAGTATTACGAATAACCATAGAGAAAATTTCTGAATTTGAAATAAATGGTCTCAAAAATCTTGACAAAAACATGAACAAACACAAAGACGGAGAGAAGCATTTGCAAAAACCTCTTTTGCAGGTTCAGAAGGTCTCAAAACATAAAGACTTGACACACAAGAAAGGAAGCGGGTCAAATTTTAAACAAATCTAATATCTTCAGGCATAGGAATATAAAAATGAGTATTTTTTCTAAAATTTTTTCTAGATTTACACGCATCGTCTTTAAAGAAGGAATTGGTGCCATTCCGAGATGTCGCATCATCGATAATTTAACGTGTTTCAAATATTTTCAATTTTATCCTTTTTTTCTCAACATTCTCCCGGTTTTAATAATTTACAAATAATTTTAAAACTTCTCAAAAATCCACAGAACAATTAAAATTATTCAAATTTTTACCAAGATTTTAAAAATCCTGTCGAAATAGATAAAGTGACAGTTTTGTTCCAAATACTTTTTGACATACTTTTAAATCTATAAATAAATAAAAATATTCATTTGAAATGAAATCATTATAAAGGTTCCTAGTAATTTCAAAATAAAGTTTTATTCTTATAACATATTATGAAATTTTTAATCTTACGAATTTCAAGGCACCTTCTTCTGAATTTTGAAAGATTCTTCAAGAATTTTAGAAAGAATGAGAAATTTTGAAAATTACGAAAATTTTAACATTGGCAAAAATATTCAAATTTTGTTGAGATTTCAAGCCAGTTTGTTCACTTTAAAAGATTTTTCTGATTTCAGGAATAATTTTATTCCGCTTTCTTGATTATGTAGAATTCACACTTGCTGGTTAAAACCTAATCTTGTTGGTAGAAAATGTATCTCTCTGTTTGAAATTTCTACTTAAATTTACGAGTATTATATTATCTTATATTTACCAATATAATTGAAAAAAACATCAAGAGTAAGCCATAGAGTAACAACGTTGATCGGCATCTTTTAATATAGCTGATGATTTAGAGAGAAATGAAATTTTCTGGAAGGTTTTTTCATAAGTATACTAGTGGTCTCTCCATATTCCACGCAGCTAATTTTGATTGGCTGATTCCCCCCTTTTACCTCCTGCCTTCCTCCCCTACAAAAAAGTTGTAAGCATGGCTTATCAATAAGGCCTGTTGTCACGATCCGTAGAACAGCGTGCGTCATTTGGAAAGTAATATAAACACATGATGCTCGTAATATAAGAAAAAGTTACAGAAAAACATATATTCATTGGTCCAACCTTATCTCTTCCGAGGTTTAAATTACGCTGCATATTTGTATCAAGAAGAATTCATATGCATAAATTCAAAAAAGCGTTAATTTCCTTCCTTCTAACTTAAAATAGACTGCTAATATAAAGTGAGTGGAAATTGTCGTTTATGTGCATAAATAAATTAAAATTTATGTCTGTAAATGCATTAAAAGGAGGGGAATCATTTTGGCACAAAATATTTTAGAATATTTAGTGGAAAAATTAAATAATTTGTGCAATAAACTTTGAGGTTACGTTTTATTTGCAATTCAACGTAAGCAACTTTTTACAAACATTTACTGTAAAAATAATTGCGCTGAGCTCTTCGATTTGTCACTCTTACCACTTAGTGTGTGCTTCCGCGCTATCACGTGTGTTCTTGCAAGAATATTTATAATAACCTTTGGATGTTCATTAAAGTGTCATCAATAGGGTAATATTAGTAATGCTAGTGTCATAGTCATCCTAGTGCTCTTTGTCTATCCTAGTCCAGTCCTACAGTCCTGGTAATGTTCAGCAATCTTGTAGCAATTTGCTATCTTGCAATCTTGCTAATTTGCAATCTTGTTCTCTCGCGTTGGTGATTTGGCATTGCTTGGAATATTTTGGTTCACTATCACTATAATTTTGATTAATCTGGTCAGGTAAGTTCTGGAAAGTAATTTATAATACTTTTTATTCCTAAATTAGTTTTTACAAAAAGATACATAAGTTGCCCATTTTAACCCACATTTACCTTGGCCTTCGCAACCTTTGTTTTCAAACTTCAGTAACCTTCGGCATTTTTTGTGTATGTAATTTGTCAGCTTTGCCAGTCCATAATATCAATGCTACTGCAATAGCGATTTCAAATTTCACATTTTCGCAATCTGAATTTTTTTAAATTTTCTAAAAAGGAACCCAGCCCAAAATGGGCCAGAATTCAGATTTATGTATTACTGGTGTTATCTGACGTGAGGAGGAGAATACTCCATGTTCCTGTCAAAAATACACACACGCCCAACGAGGTAGAGACTTTTTGAAAACAGCTGTACCAGATCCCGAAAACTTTGAAGTTGAAAGAAAACTCTAATTAACTATTCAATCAATCTGTTTCTCTCTTTGCTTGCGTCGGTTTGTGTCTGCGTCTCGTTGTGTCAGTTTCTTCCTGTGTCTGGCTGAATCAAAGTCTGCCGATGGCTGTTTCTGTATGAATCTGCGACTAATTTGTATTTATCGCTGTCGTTGAGTCTCTGTCTCTGTGTATCTATCTTGTTCTGATTCGTCAGTGTCTGACTTTGTCTTTGTTTCTCTGTGATAATAGCAGAAAATATAAAATATTTAAATAGATATTTTCAATAAACTATTTTTCTATATTCGATCTTAGTTTACCCTAGCTATTGCAGTAAAATTCCATTTAACATATATTTCAAAATCTTTTATCTGTTTTTATGAGTTAGTTTTCTATAAACTTCATGTCCTAATGTATTATCAGATTTTTTCTTAAACTCAGACGTATAAGAAAGGCAATTTTCCGTTTTGTTCTATTTCCATGGTGAATTGAATATTAGGATGTAATTGATTGATAAAATCGGAAAACTTATTTAGTTCATCTCGTCCGTGTCGCCAGATGACAAAAGTGTCATAAACGGAACCGAACCAAAATCCGGTTTACGCTTAGCTTGTTTAAAGATTTTAGTTTCTAGGTGTTCCGTAGACACATTGGCTATTACAGGTGAAATTGGGGATCCCATTGCCGCCCCGGAGGTTTGTTCGCAGAATTGGTTATTGAATGAGAATTAAGTATTATTGAGACAGTGTGTTATTTAAGGCACCAGTTCGGAAGGGAAGTTTGTAAAAGATTTAATAATATCAATTGTATCAGAGATTGGTACATTCGTAAAAAGAGATACTTTGTCAAAACTCTCTATGATGTCTTGGGGTTGAATGTGAATCTGCCATATCTTTTTTATAAAGTCAAATGATTTTTCGACGTAGGTGGTGGAGTTTCCTGTAAAAGGATTTAGTTTTGTAGCGAGGAAGCGTGCTAGGTTGTAAGTTGGTGAGTTTATTGCGCTGACGAACGGTCTGAGTGGAATGTTATCTTTGTAGATTTTTGGGAGCTCGTGAAGTCTTGGAGAAATGGGATTAGTAGGTATCAATTTAGATATTGTTTGTCTGTCAAGTTCAGAGTCTTTAAGAAGGGTTTTTGTTTTACTGACTATTGTTTTTGTAGGGTCCTTTTTAAGTCTTGTGTATGTATCGTCAGTTAGAAGGTCCACGTTTTTGTTGTCGTAGTCTTCTTTTTTGATTATTGCTGTTGTGCTTCGTTTTTCTGCAGGTAATATTATAATATCTTTATTCCGATTGAGTTCTTTAATTTCGGTTTTTTCTTGTTTTGTTAAGTTTGAGGAAAGAACTTGAATTTATTAGCAGATAAATTTAAAAATTATGAAATAATTACTTGTACCATCAACACCTAGCTAAGAATTAGCGTTATGTTCTTGAATTAAGAGTTCTTATTCTGATCCCTCTAATAGCTTAGTTGGAAAAGCACCTGATCGGAAATCAGAAGTTTTGTGGTTCGATTCCCAATGGAGTGAAGAAGGTGTAGTATTTTTTTTCAAGAAATAATTTTAACTTCAACACTTTTGTCATCTGGCGACATGGACAAGATAAACTGAATAAGTTTTTCGATTTTGTCAATCAATTACATCCTAATATCCAGTTCGCCATGGAAATAGAACAAAACCCTCGCATACAAACAAATACCTACATGCCTCCTCCCATCATCACCCATCTAAAAACAATCGGTCATCAACTCCCTTGTATACAGAGCTGTCTCCATAACCCTACATCCAAGGTGTCCCGGAACACCTACGTGATCCAGGAGTATACAAAATGCCTCATTCTTGTGGCAAAGTCTATATTGGAGAAACCGGAAGAGCGGTGAGCCAAAGTATAAATAAACATGAGAGTAAAGTCAGGCTAAAACATTTCACGCAATCCACACTATTTGAACATAACATGAAAACGTGGCATTATATTTTATTCGAAAGAACAACAATCGTTGCAAAAACACACAACAGCTTCCCAGGAAAACATAGAGATGCCATCGAAATCTTGAAACGCCCTAATAATGTCGAAAGGGACATTATACATAATACCAATCCGATTTGGCTTTCCGTCCTCCCTGATTTTTTAAATAAAAAGAGTTGATTGGCGAATCAGCTTTGACCAGTCCCCCACGTGGGGCGCTCTGGCCCAACACAGGCAGCATTGACAGCATACATAAGAACAACATAACCTGATACCTCAGTTTTAGGTTATTCCTGAAGAAGTGAACTGCAATGTTCACGAAACGTCGATAAAATTCGTAGTTTTTTACCGGAGTGAAACCCGAAATATCTCTTATTATCAAAATAAACCATCGTGAAAACATAAAATCTATTATAAATAATATTCTTTTACATTTGGACAATGCTTATGAATTTCAGATACAAGCTTTTGCTGCATTATGTACACCGCAGAAGCATCATTAGTTACGAAGTCAGATATTAATACAGTACTCAAATGTCTCGATTCATCATCAGACTTATAATAAATAAATTCAGGAAGAATTTTACTTTTATCATTGTGCTTATTATTGATCAATGTGTCAAAAAGTATTTCATTAAATTGACATAACTTGTGTGGAGTATTTGACCCGAAAGTTTAGGCTTATCCTCTTGAGATAATATACTTTAAGAAAAAAATTATTGCATTATTAATGCTTTTAAAGAAGGTATTTATTTTGCGAAATAAAAACAGTTTTTCAATGTTGTAATTATTCTTTCAAACCTTCACATTCGCTGCAAATGCCATTGCGGTGCTTATGGCACATTGGGCGATTGATTGTACACGAAGCAAGCGGCACATTAGACCTGACATTATTGCACTGAAATTCCTCAATTATTCTTTAAAAAACTACAGCAAATATAAAAAGGTATTTTTTTAGAAGAAAAAAAATTGATTTTTCTGGTGAAAATTCAGTAATTTTATTGTTTTATTTGACCAAGAAAAAATTTGCGGCCCACTATTTATTCTACATCACTTTAAAGACTATAAAAAAACTATTAATATAAGGATATTAAAGAAATTACTCAACTTTATTATTTATCATGTAAGCAAACGTATAATAATTCCTGCTCAATAAGAATTTCAAAATTATTGCATATCTGTTCAAATCAGTATGAATTCTGAAATTTTATATCAAACTTCATTTTTTTTCTTGTTTATAGGGATCGTCCATATATTACGTAAGACATTTTTCTTTTGTTTATATCGCTGTGTCCTTTTCAACTTGATAAAAATATTATTTTCGTCTTTATTCAAACAACAGAAAAACGTCTTACGTAATATATGGACAATCATATAATGGGATTACTGATTTTCAATCAATCTTCCTTTTTCCTGGAAAATCTTGAAAGTTCTAACACATTCCAACATTGGTGATAAATTATTATATTTTAATGGTTTCAATAATCACAAGAAAAAACTGGGAGTTTACTAAAGTTGCGGCTCAAACAAAAGTAGGTATCATTTAGAATTTTAGCTCCAATAGATACCTGTAGAGAGCCAAAAGGGTTAGTCTAGTGCGCTCTTAAAAAGAACACGAAGACGCATTCACAAACGAAACGATAGCAAAGTAGGGCTAGTAAGTTAGGAATAGATTTACAGTTATCGCCCATGCCTTGAGACGAAAAGTTGCTCGCATATGAATGTGCCTTTATGTAGACAACTTGGTTACATAACCTGCAAATAATATTTATCAAGTTATTATATCTATTTTAATGGTGGTGTTATATTATAATTTAATTATCTTTATTAAGTTTTATCCTCAAGAGTTCGATCACATGTGTGCCTCAAGGCAAGTATTGCCTTGAGGCTTGATTTCGCTTGATCAAAAACGCAAAAAAATCTAATATAAGCTTAGCTAGAGCTACTTAACTGTTCGAGAGCCAGAGAGCAAAAAAGCCACGTTGCTTTGGTGCAACTGATTTTATTCATTTCCCCTAATAATCCCCTCCAACATTTATTTCTTCCTCTCCTTCTTACTTCTTTCTCATTTTTCCTTGTCTATGATTTTTAGTTCTTTCTGCTTCTCGCGTTTTTTATCTCATGTAGCCTTAGTAGGCTCATGTAGGCTTAGATCTACTCTGGACAGTCTTCGTTTTTATAGTTCTTTTACATGTTTAAATCAGAACTAAAGTCAATATAAAAACTCTTTCCAAATTATTTTTGCTTCTAAATGAAAAATTACAGCAATAATTAAATTACTCTTTACTTCATTGCTCTCGGAATCTCGAATCCTTTTCACACAATTTTTCTGGTATTTAACATTCTCATATTTGTTATTTTATCTATCACATCCATTCAACTCTACTCGCACATTTCAATGTTGGGTTCAATACTTGACTAATTAATCAAACGTATAGCTAAATACTTCAAGAAAAACACATATAATTTTAAATTCGTGAAATGACACAAAAATGCAATTGATTTCAAATAAATCTGTATACTGTGAACTTATTTTAATATCATGAACTACAGGTTCGTTTTTTTAACTATAAATTACAGCTTTAGTATGCAGTTATCGCGGCGGCTGGAAATTAAATAAATCGATTCTCCGGAATAGAGTGAATAACACATATTAAATTCTAGCATTCAAAAACATAATCTCGTGTTTCGTCAAAACACATCCCAAAAAGTTTACTTTCTAAGAAATCTCCTCCTCTAAGTTTGAACGAAGACATGTGCTTTATTGAATATCAAGTTTCGGACTCACACGATGTCTAAGAACGCAATTAAATTAATCACTCTTTTGGTCCTCGAATTACTCGATTTCAAACCGACATGACCTGACCATTATGATCCAAGTGTGACTTTTAAGTTTAACCGATTTAAACCAACTACTAACAAATATAAATGCAATCTGATATAGAACCAAGAGAATCTGATTTCTGTAACAGAAAGTCAATGACTTCTAATTCAATTAATCCGACCGGTAAAGCATAATATGCATAAATTTTTCCGACTAAAGGTCAATTTTAACATAAAATACAGTGTTACGGCTAAAAATTAAAATACGCAACCCGGTAAACTTTTAAGATTTACAGATTTATGTTATTAAAAAGGTGCAAAAATGTTTAATATATTGAATAGTTTGTGAAATACGTTGCGAATAAGTTGTGAATAATCTTTCTATTTTTGAGGATGTGAAAAATTTCCATAAATAGTCTTTTATAATGAAATTATTTTTGAGATAATATAATAAACTTAAAAAAATTAATATTGTTTTAATTTCTATTGTGTAAAATTTAACAATTTATCTGTTTATCCTTTATTCTTATTTGATCAATTAGTTAATCAGTATATCCTTTCAGCTCATTATTCTGTTTAAATTATCTTTACTTGATTTATAAATGACCATAAACTTATAATTCTTTTTAAAAAAACCTAGTATAGGCTTTTGAAACGCAATAGAAACTATTAGTCAACATTAAGCTAATTATCGTGCCAATTGTTGCAAATATGATGATTTTTAACCTATCAATCTATAAATCTATTAATAATTATCTATATATTATATAGTTGTATCTATTAATAATATTATTTTTAATCTATTGAATCTATTATTCTAATTTATATATCCTAAATTTGGATTTTTAAGCTGACTTACTCGTATGTACCGATCACGTTCTATTTTTCAATGACAAATTCATTTAAAAATCCATTTGGTTTGAAAGTTTCAATTATTATTTTTATATTAGTTATGCATGAAGAAGTGTGCGAGATCTTCATTGTTCGCCTCATAAACTTAAAAAGATTTAATTAATGGAAGAGATACAATAACATTGTGCCGTATGTAAGAAGAAAACTCTATAAAATATTAGACAGAATTAATGGAAAGACTCGCACGGAAAGAAAATACCTAGAAAAATACCTTCCAAGCAAGTAGAAACATAGCACCTTAAATGCGGACATAATATTATAAATAATTAAAAGTATATAATCGAATGTAATTTTATTTTATTCAAAATCATTAATTACGTTGCATTACATTGACAATGCTGGCGAGATATTCGAACCAAATTTTAGGACCAAAGTAATTCAGAGGCAACAATACGTTACCAAATTAGCTAATTTGAAAATTTTTTGCCGCTGCTTTCTTATCATTATCGCAATAGCTGATAATATTTGCAAAAGAAATAAGGATTTCACAGTGACGTATACAATAGCATTCACTAAAATTGTATCTTTAGGTCTTAAAAAGCAGAATAAAACGAATATTTATGACGATCTGTGAGTAATTCTTCAAAAATTATTTCCCTACCAGTTCATCGCCAAAAGGCAATCAGAATATGTAATGAAACTTGAAATCCATCTGAAACGAGGTGAGGTATTAGTTCAGTTTAATTTCTCTGAAAACATCAATTACGTAGTACAAAATGCTTAGCGAAAATTTCATCACAATACTGATCAGTGTACAGTCTATGCTGCAGTATTCTGTTACAGATTTAATGAAGAATCAAAGCACTTCAGCGTCGTACTGTTGTCCGCTTGTAGAACTCATGATACTGTTCCAGTGTACATTATGCAGGCAACCCTCATAGCAAAAGTTAGGAAGGTTCACCTGAAAGTGAGAAAAATAATTAATGCGACTGATAGCGCCAAGAAAAATTAAAAAATCGTTTTCAAATGATAAATTTGACGCACGACAAACAAAATATCTACAAATGGGCAAAGAATGAATGAAACATACGCTAATCTTTGATTACACCAAACAAATGCATGGCAGAACTCAAACGAAGCTCAACAAATGGTTTTCCCTTGTGACGAGTGTGACAAATATTCAGAGCCGAAATTGATTCATTCCTGCGAAAGATAAACAATTGGAAGTGAGGCTATACTCTGGCGCCAATGATCAGGCACGAAAACTATAAGATGAACGTGGTAGAAGGCACAATTTAATGATTGGCCAATCGGGTGTGCTAGTCTTTGTCTTAAGAGTGACAACCTAAACTAAGCCATCCTTGCCAGGATGAAGCTGTAGAACCCGACTATAGGCCATTGAGTACGTGGAAGGTTCACATGTCGAATGAGAACTAAGTCTCCAATCTGTATGAATGGCGATGAAGTAATCCACTTGGATCGAGGTTGAAGTTCTTTCAAATACTCAGCTGACTAGCGCTTCAAAAAATGATGACGCATTTGCTGGATCAACTGCCAGCGTGTCAATGGATTTGGAAGAGCGTCTACACTCGATGATTCACTCGATGATTCAGGACATACTGCGAGAAGCACAGTCAGCTGGATTATCTGCACTCAGAACATCATGCCAAATTGCTGAAGGAACAATCGTTTGAATTTCCGAGACCCGATTCGCGACGTATGTCATCGATCTTGTAGGAACAGCTGAAATCCAATGAAGCGTGTTCATAGAATAAGACCACAAATGTAGAGCAGTATCAAAATGCAGTGGAGTTCAAAGCTGAGCGGCGAGACGAGCTAACAAAACTGAGGCACATAGCTTAATACAAGGGCGGAACAATTTCAACAGGGGTTACCTTTGTCTTTGAAGAAATGAGTCCAATAAAACAGTTTCCGTTAGGCGAAATTGTTTTTAAATAAACGACAGTACCGTATGCTTTTTCAGGAGTGTCAGCTAAGCGATGACGTTCGAAAGAGCACATGGACGAACAAAATCCTATCCACCGATGTATCCTGACTGCGAAAAGACGAGGAAGATCTTCATAATATTTTAACCAGCGATGACGAGCTCCTTCAGGCAAACGATCATCCCAGGATAAATTAAGCTTCCAGAGTTCCCGGATAAAGATCATTGCGACGCTGATAACAGGTGCCAACTATCCAAGAAGATCAAATAATTGGACTGACTGGCTGACGACAAAGTGCTATGTGATGTCATCTTAAATAGGTCTAAGATCCACCTGGAAAATAAAGCAATCGGTACTGGGTTTCCAAGTTAACCTAAGAATCGAAACCGATGTTTCTGACTGCCATGATATATCTGGAAATAACGCGTACAGATGCTCCGGAATGCGCTACATTCGCTCATGACTGTTTGAATTATACTTTTTGAGCGGCAAGCCGCCCACCGTGAAGAGCACACATAGTTGGTTCTGTAATTCAATGGCATCTTCCAAATTATCCGCTCCTGATAAGACATCATTGACATAGATGCCATTTTTTATCACTTCAGCAGCGAAGGGAACTCGATCCACTTCATCAAGATTAAGCTGCTGAACGGTGCGAAGAGCTAGAAATGGGGCACAAGTCAGACTAATTTGATTTGATGTTCTGGACGTTTAGAAATCAACTTTGGAAGAACAGAAGCCCAGAGTTAAAGTTAACAGCCCGAATCAAACGTTGGTGAGAAATCGACGTTGACTGATCCACGAAACATTCCCGACTCACTTTCCCCCACTCCTAGGAGAACAACAGGTCCTCTGGTACGAGCGAGTTAGAGACACTGAGCAGAGGACTCGGAGACTGTGGACAACTATAAGCCTTGATCGATAAATGCACGTACACACTTTGTATGACCAGATGATGTAGTAGGTTTGTAAAAATGATAACCCAGAAATGCTGATAATTGCCTGGAGTTATCGGCATTTGATGAAGAATTTGAGCCGCTTCACCAATAAGGCTGGATTTTAAGTGATGAAGCTTCTCCACTGACGAGCCTCCACGATTTGAATGAACTAAAGATTTGAACGAATCTTTGAAATTTTCCCAATCAGGGTGATTCTCAGAAAATGTAGGCAATTCAATCTTCGACATTGATCTAAAGGTTAATCCAGCAATTCGTGGAGCTGAATTATTGATGGACATTGAAGCAAGGTCATTTGAGAGTTTTGGAGAGAAATTACTAGTAGAATAAATGTTTGTGGTATTCTGATCACAAACCTCTACTCACTCGCAATGTTGAGCCTGAAAACGCGTCCAATTTCTCTCGAAGGACTCAAGTCTTGAGACCAATGTTCCTTTAGTGATCTGTTTTAATATTTCAGTATTTTTAAAAGCAGTTTGGATCCGAGAGCAAAGCTCGTTTGCTCAAAAAAGTAGCTAGAAATACACATTATAAACGGAAAACAGCCGGCACACGATGAAATGAGAGTCCGCGAAGACAACCTTTAAAAAACACATTGAATTAAAACCGATTGTTTCATAAAGAAGCAATTCGCCAATAATGGAAGAATTATTATTTTCGCTAAAATTATTCGTTGAAATAATGTTTAAAAGTCATTTCCAATCTTTAATCCTTGGAATTTCTTGCATCACATAAATAGCCGGAGAAATCACTATGAAATTACATAAAGTCTAAAAGTCTAAGAGATATTTGTAAAATCAATAAAAATTACACTACCGAAATAATGATCACTTTTTCAATTCTGATTAATGACATTTAAAGGTTGAATGTTTTTGACTTACCAGGCGCTAAATTATAAACAATAATCCGGGTGGTATTGACAACCCAATGCTCACCGATCTTTCGAACCTGTATGAAGGTTACGAAATCCATAGATACTTGCCTGTAAAGCATCTCACTAATCACTTTCACAAAATGGTCACATTTAAATCTTTAACTCAGAATGCACTGAGGCTACATACTGCACATTCGGTCAAAAAGTCACAAGACACTAATCTAGTTTTACTGTAAGAAGCCCTACCAGAATTTGTGCGAATTGTCCTCGTACAAAAACTGAATCAATGCATCAGTAGATCTGGCTCGACAGGATCAATATTTTGAACACTAAAAAACGACTGAACATTATCCGGACTGATTAATTCTGGTATGGAGACATGCGTGTTTAGGCCAAGTCAATTCGAACCACAGCACTTTAATTAATAGAAGGGGAGCACGAATACGATAATACCGGCTTAGACATAAAATACATTACTCAATACGAAAATCAAATGTCAGGACAAGCCAAGAAATATAAATGTGACGAAGAACGTAAATAAAATAAAAAATGTGAACACAAATTTAAAAAGTCATAAAAACAGTGAACTCATGTCCAATTCACAACAGGTCATTTGAAACTCAAAAGTGGGACAATATGAGCCATATTAAATTTGCCATTTTTAACTCTCATATTCATACTACAAATTCGTAATAAGCGACAACAAAAACACCTTAGGAATCATTTTCAAATCGATCATGTGAATTTTAGTTACTCGAAACTTAATGGTTGGCTACGAACCGCCATATTGGACCCGCTATTTTGAATTCTTACATTGTTGCTCCAGATTCCTCATCAGCAACGACAAAAAAAATCAAGGGTAATAATTTGGAAATCAACCAGGTGGATCTTTATTACCAAAAATTTGATGACTGGATTGCAAATGCCATATTGGGTTCGCTACTTTAAACTCACATTTTATGTCGCCAGATTTGCGATCGGCGACCCCGAAGACCCCTTATGGGCCACTTTGAGCCCGTTTCGAATAACTCTCGCTTTTTAATCAATTATATTAACTGAACATCCCTTGCCTACCATTGCGGGAATGGTAATTATATAATGGTATAATGGTAATGGTACCATTTGCTGAATGTTAATTAGCTTTTTCTAAATCTCCTCTAGAGTTTAGTAAATAAATACAAATATTGCAAAATAGCTTACAAAATGTATTCTCATCATGGAAATATTCGTTATTATCATTTTTTAAAGTAAAATTTCTTCGTTCACTGAATTTACGAAACTTACAGAATTCAAGGAATTGATAGAATTCATTTAAATCGCGACTTACACACGTATGTTCTGCAGTGTTTTTCTTTTGTTTTTAATTGAAGTATTTTACCGCTTTCAGAGTATCCCTTTTCAAGAAGCCCTTTGGTTGAAGGAATACATTTAAGGGTACTCCTCAACATTCCTAATTTATATTTTTTGCGATTTTCAATGGGCTGGTAAAGGAACAACAGTCGGCTTAATAGTTTTGGACACTTTTATACGTGTGAGTAAAAACTTTAAAAAACAAGAAAGAATTTGCACATAATTTTTCTATCAACATTTTATAGCTGTCTTTCTGGTCAATGAAAAGTCTTATTTTTCATGGCGGGTATGATTGCATGTGACTGGAACGTCTAAAACTAAAAAATGAAATGGGATTAGAAAGAGTAACTATATAATACCGATAACTCTGAAAGAGTTATAGGCTCGAATGATACAATTTAAAAAATCTATTTCTTGACCTCGAGAATTGGGCAGAATTCAGAAGCACGTCGTGTAGATGCTAAGACATCTACCATTTATTATCAAAGGTCTATTATCCACTTTCTGCCTAGCTTTGGGTTACTCTTTACTGAAGCATAATTTTTTTTGGTAGTAACTTTACGGACAGAATATTCCTGCCCATATCCTAGGACTCTATTCCACCTTTCTTGAAACACTGAAATATTTTGGAAATTCCTTTTCCAAGTAAGCATGGGATAGTATAAGCAACTCATTGCTTTTAAACAAGCTATTTTGCAATTCCTGTAGTCTTTTTACAATCTCATCTAATAAGAAGGTATTGTTTTTATGTAAAATTTCACTTTGTCGGTTTTCATAAAATCTTCACGTTTTAAGACCCACTGAGTCAGAAGAAACGATTTTTACGAAGGTTTTCGTCTGTCTGTCTGTAGTCTGTAGTCTGTATTCTGTAGGCACGATAATTTAAAAAAATAGGTCAGATTGGATTCTGCTTTTCACACTTTTTTGAAGCCTAAAATAAAATAACAATTTCGTGAACCAGCTATTTAGGATCAAAATTCAAAAACTGAGCACGTTTTCGAAATTTTTAAGACCAAAATGAACGGTCGAAGCCAAACATGGCATACTATGCAAAAAAGTCAAGAGAGGAAAAACGTTGATTTTTGAAAGCCCTACAAAATTGTCATAGCAACTTTTTTGATTTGGTCGACAAGTTGAAAGTTCAAAATTTGATCGTAACTAACTTTTTGACCCCACATTTTTTCAAGATTCTGAAATTCTATGAACGTTTGTTTATAGTATTCAAAAACTCAAACAATTTATCCTCATGACTTTTTTCCATAAAAAGGAAATGATGAGAGTTAGAGCATTTTCAAAATCCAAAAAAACAAACTAAAATGAACATTTCTAGCCAAAGAATGCATGATATGAAAAAAAGTCAAGAAAAGAAAAACGTTGATTTTTGAAAGCCCTACATAATAGTCATAACAAATTTTTTAATTTGGTCGAAAAGTTAAAAATAAAAAATTTGATCGTACCTTAACTTTTGTAAACCAAATTTTTTTTACGAATTCAAAATTCTATTACCGTTTATTTATCCTACTCTGAAACATAAACAATTTATCCGAATCACTTTTTTCTGGAAAAAGTAAATTATCAGAGTTAGAGCATGTTCAAAATTAAAAAAAACTAAAACGACGCATGATATGAAAAAAAGTCAAGAAAAAAAAGACGTTGATTTTTGAAAGCCCTATAAGATCGTCATAACAACTTTTCTCACTTGGACGAAATGTTTGAAATTCCAAATTTCATCATACAAATTTTTCGATTTTGGCGAAAATTTAGAATTTTATCGTACGAAAAATAATGAAAACCCCAAAAAGTCCAGTTTCTGTTCCAACTATCCAAGATAAGAAAAAGTTGAATTAACTAAAATCACGCGCTCTAAAAAGATCTACAAATTTTTCAACAATCACTTTTCGATAGGACGCGTAGTTTTTGTTTTTAGTCGTAAAAAAGAATATTAAAAAGTAAATCTTAAAAATAAATTAAATTTTTGGACTATGAAAAAAATAAATAGACTCATTCAGGTTTTTCAGGAATAATTTTTTAAAGGACGCTTAGTTTTTTTCTTTAATCGTAAGATATAACCTTTAAAATAAAAAAAATTAAATTATTTTAATACATTGTTTGAAATAAATATTTTTTGCCAAACGACACAAGGTATGCACTTCGAGAGAAGTATGTATTTTCGAGAGATTTGACACTCTTAAACATGTATTCTGAGGTTAGCTCGGGTTTACTATGGTTTTCGGGGTCGCCGAATACAAATCTGGTGTCCTTTGACTTTTATCGCGTCAGGTTCAAGGTCATTGGAAGGTCAAATCGATAGAAAACGGTAAAAAAATCCAAAAAAATACGTTATAGGTTTTTGGAGTCGCTAATTACAAATCTGGCATCCGTTGATCTCTATCGCGTCAGGTTCAAGACCATTTGAAGGTGCCCTGGGAGGAGGCACAAGAGGACTTCAACAGATATCTTGTTTATACATACTCTGAATCAGAATTCAGAGGTCCCAAAAATCTATATAAGATTCTTCAGAATTTTTTCAGATATTTTTGTTTAATGCGTCCATCAAATGACCGTGAACCAGACGGGATAGAGGTCAACGGATATCAAATTCAGAATCCGCGATCCAAAAAAACTATAACGTATTTTTTTTCTACCGTTTTTTTCTCGATTTGAACTTCAAATGACCTTGATCCTGATGTGACAGAGGTCAATGGATGGCAGATTCGTAATCAACGACCGCGAAAACCTATAACATATTTTTTTTATGTTTTTAGCGTTTTTTATCGATTCGGCTTTCAAATGACCTTGAACCTGAAGCGATAGAGTTCAACGGATGACAGATTCGTAATTAGCGACTCCAAAAATCTATAACGTATTTTTTTGGATTTTTTTACAGTTTTCTCTCGATTTGACCTTCTAATGACCTTGACCCTGACGCGATAAAAGTCAAAGGACGCCAGATTTGTATTCCGCGACCCGGAAAACCATAGTAAACCCGAGCTAACCTCAGAATACATGTTTAAGAGTGTCAAATCTCTCGAAAATACAGTTGGTGGGTAGAGGTGTTTCCTATATTTGTAGGTGGGTGAGGGTGGCTGGAGGGTGGAGGGTAGTCCGTTTAGCGTGCAATCGACTCGGGATACTTATAAGATACTACCATGATTTTTTCAGATTTTTTGGTCCAAAAATAAATTAGGCCAAAAACCGGCCTTACCGACCCTCCCCCTTTGTTATTAATCATTTTTAGATAGGACGACTACATTTTCTTTAAATCGCTAAAAATAAGAAGGAACATAAAAAAATTCTCGGAAAAATGACAGATGGCACGAAAGAGAACATATGATCCTATATAGAATCCAACACATGTTCCTGTATAAGACACTATATAGAATTCTATATAGGTTCTCCTGCATTAGTATTTATGCATAGGCGCAGTAGTTTTTCTTTAACCGTAAAAGAGAAGATTAAAAATTTAAAAAAAAAATTATAAAAACAAGGAAATAAGAATTAGTTTGATTCAGTTTCATTTCATTTCTGCTTTATTTTCTAATATCTGAATAAGCAAACACAGGCAGAGTTACATAATAAATGTATTATATTTGATATAAAAGTGTTGAGTGTAATGTAGAAAAGTTGAAATGTTGGACAAAATTGAGTGCGAAGCACGAGATGCGTGATGAAAATGTGTTCCTTAAAGCCGAAAGAGTTTTAACAAAACAAAGGAGGGATAAAAATTACAAAATTCCAGTTGTCGATTCGTTGGCCTTTGATTTTTAAAGGTCTGTGCACGAATGCGGGAGAAATTCTACGGCCGAACGAAGAGTGCGATAGCTATCAGTCGCACGCCGTAGGTGCGCTTGAATTCGCGAGCTGAACTCATTTAATAAAAGAGGATTCTCAATTACCAAATTACATCAGTGAATGTTTTGAGTCTTAATTTTGAAAGCTTTGCACAAGAATGTGCGCAAATATAAATACCGAGCGCGTAGCGCGAGGTAAATACATAACCGAGCGCGAAGCGCGAGACAAATGTACAACGGAGCGCGAGTTAAATATACTATCGAGCGCGAAGCGGGAGATAAATATATCATCGAGCGTTTGAAATGTTGTTGTTAATAAATTTTTTTCAAACCTAGCGAAAATAGATTTTTATGGCACGCTGGAACTCTATTTTAGAAAAAAACAGACAAAATATAAATCTTTAGATTGCAAATTTCAACGATAGACCTTTTAAATTCTATTTTTTGCTCAAAAAAGTTAAAAATTTAATAAAGATTTCAGAACTTTCAGAAGCTTAAAAATTTTCTGTAAATTATTAATTTACTATGAAATACTATGAATTCCTAAATCTTTCAATCTCATTATAGAATAAAAAGAAGGTTTCTAAAATTGCTCCAAGTAAGTTATTTGCTGAATGTTAATTAGCTTTTTTTAAATCTCCTCTAGGGTTTAGTAAAAAAATACAAATATTGCAAAATAGCTTACAAAATGTATTCTTATCATGGAAATATTTGTTATTTTATTACTTTCTGTGCAATGATCATTATGAACAATAATGAATGAGCAAACAAACACAATACCTTTCATCATAAATGATAGGAACGTAAAAATACAATCATCGAAAAAGTCTTGCTTCTTCCCCTTAGTGAATACTATAATATAAAGAATTCCCAAAATCAGTGTTTTTCTCAAATTCCTTACGTTTCAGTTAAAAAGATATGCTTAAAATAATGAACTAAATCATCGTTTTAAAGTCTTGCGTTTACTCTATATAAAAATACGAAATTTTTCGCGTTTGTTTATTTTTTATCATAATCATTCTTTAAAAAAATAAATATTTAGCTTTACTGAATAAAGATAAAAATTAACCGAATTTTAGAATTTTCTTGGCTTTTTGTGTAAACGGCAAAATATTTTTTACTTGTGTTATTAGTTCCAGAACATCACTACATTCCCTTAGGTTATGATGAATACCTATTGATCAGAAACAAACTAAAAATTAATTCTGATAAAGAGATCTATTATCGTTTCATTTCTTTAAGGCGCAAACTCTTACTTTAGCCTCAAAATAACCGAACCCTTAGATTTTTTTCGATGAAAAATTCATTAGCTGCATTATTTATTCCAAAATATTATAGAATTTCACGATTTTCAGAAAGAAAAGAATTCTTTAGAAAAATACCCGCTTAAGCATGAATAATAATAAAAATGTTATTTTCCATTTTTTAAGCGTTTTCCTGGAACAGCATAACAAATAGGGAGAAAGGGGATGTTAATGTAAAAGCATTGTAATGGAAATTGTGTGTTTATCATTTCTCAAGAAGTGAATAACCTTTTTTGTAATAAAAGTTTTTAAAGAAAGGTAATTTCTTTTTCCGCAATATATATGAATTGAAAGGATTGATCGCCAATGATAAACAGTTGAGTTTTGTGTGCACCCTAAAAATACGCATTTATTATAATAAAGTTTAAAACGATTTAATTTTTCGACCCTCCAGGCCACTTTTGGGAGACGAAGAGTTCTGAAGGTATGCGATGACTCATTTAGGGTTAGCAAACTCGTCGTTTTGAAACACCGTAAAATCAACAATTTGTCACGCTGGACCTTTGTTCAAGTGGCCTCTCCGGAACCTCAGTTGAAAAGTCCCGTAGACTATTGTTTGATTTTCCGGGGTTCTCAATATAGCTCTTTGGCTTACAACAATGTAGCATAATTAAAGTCTTGAAAGAGATAAAGTTGGGTCAATAAAGATCTGTTTTTCTTAAATGTTTCTTCAAACCATGAGCGTATATTGATATAAGGTTGAGTCAGAAAGTGACCTTCCATGCAACACGTGTAAAACTCTTTTGTAGGGAAGTGGAGCTGGAGGTAAAAAGGCGAAATGAGCCAATCAACATTGGCCACGAGGAATATAAAGAACCCACTAGTACACGAATGGAAAAATGTTCTAGAAAATTTTATTTTTCTCTAAATCAGTATCATTAAATCTAAGCTACTATAAGAAAAAATGCGGAACGCCGCTTGTACCCTATTGCTCGCTTTTGCCGCTTTTTTCATTTCATTGGTAAATATAAAATTCCATAACATTAATTTTACTAAATTTTAATTTCTGACAGGTGCGCAGATTTTCTACCAAGGGAAATAGAATAGTTTTCCTCAAATTAGAAAAAATCGTTGAAAGTGAACAAACTTGCTAAAACTGTTGAAATTCCTTTAAAACTTTGTTATCTAAATATTCAAAATTTCATATTTCATTTTCATTTTTTTCACAATTTTCGAAATAATTCAAAGCGAAAAAACATTTTAAAATGTTCTGTCAAATTCTTTAAAAACTCTAAAAATGTTTTCCTGAACCTTTTTATAATTTTAAATGGTGTTGACATGTTTCGGAATCGCACTGATTTCCTCTTCAGTAGTGTCACAGGCTATGTCGCCATAGGTGTCATTTACATATTTTTAAAGAACATACTGAATTCGTAGGCAGTGAAAATCGATGCTCGTAAATATATAAAGTAATTTGGGATGAAATAGTAATATTGACATTCTCATCAGAGAAGGTATTAGATTTATATGAAATTTGATACCTTTCCCTCCTGCAAAATATCCACGTTTGTTAACCAGACACGTTGGATACAAATTCAAAAAGTAAGAGCATTTACAAAATTTTTGACACTACTTTTTCCTAAATTCAAAAATTCTTGGTACGGTTATTAGTTGTACTTAGAAAAATTAACACTTTTTTCTCCTGACTATTCTTCAACACCAAAAATTACCAGACTTATAAAAAATAAAAACGTTGATTAAAATTTTTTTCTTAAAAAATCGCGTTTTAACTTGATTAGAAAAGAATCACATTAAAAATAAAGAAATTAAATTTTTAGACAAACGACATAAGAGACGGCAAGATATAAGACAATTTTTAGAACCAATAAAGATCTATAAATTTGTTATATGTTCTTGTCATAAAATACAATTAAAATAAAAAAGTCTGCTCTTTGGAAAAGCAAAGCAAGCTACAATAACATTTTATTTCAATTATTTGTTTGCCTAAATTATATCTATATATTTATTTGAATGATAGATTTTTCAAAGTAGCTGCTGATAAAAAATACTGCAAAGTAATGAGCAAATATTAAAGTAAACATGGAAAATTTAACTCGTACGTTTTTTCGCAACATCTGAATAAGCAGTAACAGCCCAAGGTGCAGCGATTAATATAATATACATTTGATATTATAGTGTAGAAGATAATGATAAAAATTTTATATTTTGGACGTACTCAAGTAATAAATAAATATATCATTATAATAGGTGAACAATTAAATAGAAATTCCTAATCGTGAAAGATTTTGGAAATTGAAAGTAAGTCTTGAATTAAAATGATATTAAAAATAAAAAATCAGGTTTTTAACTTAAAATCTTTAATATTGAAGGGACTAATGAACCACTGCAATTTATGATGACAGTAACAATCAAAGAAGATGGCCAAACTAACCTCATACGTCCAACTTGCTATTTCATTATTAAATGTATTTTGCAAACCCAAAATCAATTTTCGCAATCGCTTAGCACCTTTTCGATATTCGCGCCCTTTTAATTTCAGCAAATAAAATATCAAAAATTTTGGCTATTTTGATTGGTAGAGTCCAGTTTACAAAGTCCATTGTAATTAATTGATTTCAGAACGTTCTAAATACATTAAAAATATTTGAAAACTGGGAAATAATTTCGAAAATTTTTGATTCCTTACTAACTTTTAAAAGTCTTGATCATCTTTAAAATAGACTCAAATTTTTTATAATATTTTGTAAAATACTACAAAAAAAAATTCTTTAAAATCTTCTAGATTCTTTCCCGATTTTCTGAAATATTTAATTATCTTTTTCTTGAATTATATAATTAAAACATTTACGATAATTCATTTTGATAGAAAAAAGATAATTTGGTGTATTGTCTTATTGATTTGTCAATTTGTTTGTTTGTGTAATCGTTCTGTGTTAGGATTTCTGTAAAGTTTTGTGATTTCTTTTGTAAGTTATCTTACTCTGTTATAGAGGCGCCTCTGTATACAAGGGAGTTGATAAACAATTGTTTTTGAGATAGGTGGTTGTAGGAGAATGCATGTAGGTATCCGTTTGTATAGGGTAGTTTTTTGTGAACTTTATGTTATAATGTGTTATCAGATCTTTTGTAAAGTGATATGTGCAAGAGAAGCGATTTTCCGTTATGTTCAATTGTTAAGACGAAAGTTTCATCACCGTAACGAAACCGAAATTCCAGTTGAGGCTTGCCTTAGTTGAAGATTTTAGTTCCGAAATGTTTCATATAGATATTAGCTATTGCAGGTGAGAATGGGGATCCAGTTGCTGCCCCTTAGGATTTTCGTTTAATTTGTTATTGAAAGTGGATTAAGGATTATTGAGAGAGTGTCCTATCGAAGGTACGAGCTCGGAAGAAAGTTTGTAAACGATTTAATAATATCAATTGTATTAGAGATTGGTACTCTCGGTAAAAGAGATACTATGTCGAAACTCACTATGGTGTCTTGGGGTTGAATGTGGATCTGTTGTATCTTTTTGATAAAGTCAAATGAGTTTCGGACGTGAGTGATGAAGTTTCCTGTAAAAGAATTCAGTTTTGCAGCGAGGAAGCGTGCTAGGTTGTAAATTGGTGAGTTCATTGCGCTAAAGATCAGTCTAAGTGGAATGTTATCTTTCTGCATTTTTGGGAGCCCGTAAAGTTTTGGAGAGATGGGGTTGGTAGATTGTAAATTATATATTGTTTGTCTGTCAAGTTTAGAATCTTCAAGAAGGGTTTTTGTATTACTGACTATTGTTTTTGTGTGGTCTTTTTTAAGTTTTGTGTTTTTATCGTCAGTTAGAACGTCCATTATTTTGTTGTTATAGTCTTCTTTATTCATTAATACTGTTGTAATGCCTTTGTTTGCGGGTAATATTATAATATCTCTGTTTTTTAGAGGTAGTGTGGAAACGAAGTTTTGTATGTTGCATTCCTTCTTTTACGAGAAGCAAACTTGTATTATGCAAAATTGATTTGGATTTAGATGTTCCCAAATTATTTTTCAGTTTTAAGAATTTTGGGATGATTTTTTGTCCCTGCACCGTTTCATAAAAGGTAAGGATGTTAATAGCTTAACTTGAGAAGTCCTGAACTTACTAAAGGTGTTGGTTTTAGTAACAATACTCTCCCCGTAGAGTTCTTTAATAATAGATTTAATGCTTTCACGATGATTCATTTTGATAAAAAGAAATATTTCGGGTTTCACCCGTGTACAAACAGGCATCGTAGAGAGTATACCTAAGAACAGCATGACCTGATACCTCAGTTTCAGGTCAGCTCTGAAAAAGTGAACTGCAATGATCACGAATTTTTTATTATTTTTTATCAAAATGAACGATCGTGAAAGCATCCAATCTATTAATACCTATTTTATTGTTCTCAATTCGTTACAAAGTCCACTGTATTAAAGAATGTCGCATTTAAGAGTTCGTTATTTAATTGTAATAGAAAAAAATATTATATGATTTTTCAAAATAACACAAATACAAAATAACGATAAAATGAATAACAAAATCACAAATTAACGAAAAGAATGGACGAAAATATAAACTAATGTATTATACAATTGCTGAATTGTAAAATTCCCATCAATATTTCTGTTCATGAAATTTACAATTGCCGAAAATAATTAATATATTATTAATTTATGATTAATTCAATTGTTTGCCTTGTTTATAATTTTTTGAATCGACCAAAAAGGACAAATTTTCAATAAAATCGTTGGAAACTTAACCGAAATAAATTAATTTTCAAGCGAAAAGTTCACATTTCCCACTAAAAAAGAATTAGTTTTATCGAAAGAGATGAATTTTTGAAAATATTTCGAAAGGATACAAATTAATTCCTTAATTTAAAAAGCCGGTTTTAGTTTTTAATAGTAAAAATTAAAAACCCTCTAATTTTAAAGAAGTATTAAATTTTTCTATGATTTTAAAGAATAAAAATTAATTCTTCAATCTATAATCTTCTTCCAGAATCAATACCAAGATTCACAATTTTTTCGAAAAAATTTAAAACTTTTTCATTTTGTCCTTTTTTTAATGAGTATACAATTTCTAGAAAATCTGCTACCTGTATGTTCCTTATAAAGTAAATACAGCTTGAATTGTATTTTTCAGAAGCTTATACATACAGATAAAAAAATTCTAAGTTGAACAAGAATTGATAAAAGTTTTTATTCTTATGCGAACTATATAATATTTATTAAATGGCAACAACTTAAAGCGAAAAGCAAATTTTTATAAGACGCTAAGCTGATGTAAAGTAATAAACTGTCAAACCGGGTAGCAGAAAATAAGTCAAGATATATTGATTATTTTCTTCTTTTTTCTTTTGTCGGAAACAGTATAAAATAATATAGACTTGAATGCACTCAAAGTGAATAAACGAATTTCAAAATGATTTTATATTTTTATGAAAGAATGACGTGAGTCTGAAAAAAAGTTTTTCTCACTAATTATATTTGTCCTGTTCTTTTCCCTACTCTATCGTTATAGCGAATAGTATATCTATTACATGAACAGCCCCGTATTGCTGATTCTTTTTACAGAATTAACAAGTTCAGATCCGAAAACTTTGGAGGATTTATTTCCTGGGTACAGCGGCATCATCCCTCTGGTCAGAGAAGTTCTGTTTGCAGGTCAGTGGCGCAATTTTAAAACATTCAACGATAAAACTATGCAAAACACTTCCGTCGTTTTCGTGAAAAGGGATACAATTGTATTTGGATATAGGTTTGGATCCTTAATTATAAATCCTTACGGACTGTTTTTTCATATGGGACAAGCAAGTATCGCATTTGACACCCATAAAGAAGAGTGGAGTAAGAATCAAGGAAGAATACAATGAAGTATATAATCGTGTATTTGCGGCTTATTTAATTTGTCACGGAGAAAACAATATAAGCGGACTCAGAGAAAGCCATCCTTAAAGAAAATTAATTATGAGGTGATGTTGCAGAGGACGCATCAACAAGCAGATAATTCATAAGGTCGAGACAAAAGGAAAATATTTCAGCTTTTCATGTAACAGTTGGAACTTAAAAAACGTCAAACGCCACGTGATCCACGTTGTTCAAGATTCCTCAAAGGTAGAATTTTATCACATTACACTTTGTTGCAAAGTTGGAAAAAGTTTCTGCGTCTGAAGCTTCAATGTTCGGATTGTATCCAACAAAATAAAATTTCTGTATTCATCCTGCAATTATATTAGTTATTATCGCTATTCACCAAAATCGTCTAGTGTTGATTGAGAATATAAAATACCCTAGTTTTCGTATGACCCATCGATTTGATGTGATTGTTGGCGTTTTCGGAACGATCGGATTAATCTATTTACGAAGTTTAAAAGACCATTATTAATCAGTCAATAGCTACTCAGAAAGTTTTAGGAATAGTTACATTGTTTCTACGGGTTAAAAAGTTGTTACCTCTAACAAAACACATCAATCAATATGTCGGTGTGCCCTGTAATTTCCTGAAAATAAAATTTTGGGAAAGAGAGAAGCATGAGCTTGAAAAATATTCAAAGTATTTTTTTTTATTTCATTACTGGGAAGCCTTTTTCAATGGCAAAGTAACACAGGTGTGTGACACAGGTGTTATTTCTTAACAGTAATGTGCAGTATAAATTTGCGTACATGGATTTATCTGTGTTCAAGTGCGCTCATATGCAACATTAATTTTTTTTTGAAAATCTTGAAAATTGCCCAAGATATGGAGGTAAAGAAATTTTTATCGCAGATAAGTCGGTCATCAATGTGGCTAAATTTTTTTATTTATGGTGCATACAAGCACATCTGAAACCACATAGGAAGCAGCCTTCATCAATGCGGAATACAAAATTTTAATTTTATTGGTCATCACTTTCTTGAAATTTGGTTACCTCTATATCTTTGGCAATTTTCAAGAGTTTTGGAAAAATTTTATGGCGCATATGAACGCATTTGAAGATCTTTAATGTCATATTATTTAAACTTTCATTTTTCAAATGGTGGGGGATAGCGTGACTCCAGGCAAAAAAATTATACATAGTTTATATATAGTGTAAAGCTTTATACATAATATTCATTTTTTTAAACAAAAAATCTATAAAATAAATAAAAATTATATATAATACTTCTCACTATATATAAGCTATATGTTGTATTTCCACTTGGGACTATAGGACTTGAAAGACCAGACTTACAACTCTTTTGTGTTAAATTCGTCCTTTTTGCAATTAAACGAAAGAAAAAATATGAGGAAAAGAAGACACGCTTCTCGTCAATTCTTATCACTGATTATTACTAAGTCATCAAGTTTGATCATATGAGTTTTTTTTACGACTGTGAGCGAATTCTAATATAATTTTTCAAATTATGCCATTTATACATCACGTGTACAACTTTTTGGGTAAGAAGTGTGGCAGAAGGTTAAAAAAGGAGAATCAGCTAATCAAAATTAGCTGCGTGAAATACAAAAATCCCACTATTATACGTATTAAACATCTGATAGAAAATTCCGTTTTCATCTGAACCGATATTATTTACTGCCATTTACTGTCCGATGCTTTCATTAACTATATTAAAAGATGCAGAACGCCGCTGCTACACTGTTTCTCGTTTTGCCGTTTTCCTTTACTCTATTTGCAAGTATAAGATAATCAATATTTATATATAAGATATATCATTACTTTTGAACCAAAAAAGATAAATTTTAGAGCGTCATACAAGTTGCATTGAAATTATCCATCAAATTAAAAAAAGGAATTGATTGAGTAGATATTCTATACAGACGTCAAACGATCATGAAAGAACACCGCCATAAAAACCAAGGAAGAATAGAGTCAAGCATATAATAACAGAAATGCCTTATGAATTGTGAATAAAGGAAAGATATTTCAAGGTGCCGCGGTCTAAATTTTTCAACATCTTAAAATTATCTCGACTCATTGAAAATACTTTTAATAAAAACTACGTTGAACAAAGTAAGAAAAAAAACACTGAGTTGGTTTCAACACAAGTTATTGTAATCCTCAAGAAAAATATCAAAAAATTACCTTAATTTTATTGTCGAAAGCTTAGCTATAAATTTTTTTAAAGCACGTATGAATAAAGTGCGAAAAGTTATCTCGCAATCTTACTGTGCAATTAATATTTATACCAAATGGGTCGATATCATAATATGTATCACTTTCCTTCAAGGGTTGTAGTTACGAGAACTTGCATTCATTTTTTAAATAAAAGAATCTAAATATTTAACAAGAGACTTAGTTTCGAATCGAATTTTTAACGAAACGTTTACGTTTCCAACCAAATAACTCTTTAATGAGCGTATGTTGATATAAGGTTGAGTCAGACAGTGACCTTCCATACAACACGTGTAACATCTTTTTGCAGGGATGAGGAGCAGGAGGTAACAAATGGAAATAACCTACTCAAAATTGGCCACGAGGAATACAAAGAACCCACTAGTAGACGTGTCAAAAAATCTTCTAGAAAATTTCATTTTTCTTTTAATCAGTGTTAATAACTGTAATCAACTAAATTAAAACATGTGGAACGCCGCTGTTACCCGATTGCTCGCTTTTGCCGCATTTCTTCCTTTTCTTGGTAAATATAAGATGCTATAATATTCATAATTAAGTGGGACGATGGTCGTGGGGGCTGAAGCGTAGGCTTTGGACCCACTCCTTCGGCTTGCGGGTTCGATTCCCGCCTCGCACTCTGGAAGAGTGTCGGTAGCCCATGCGGTGAACACTAGCCTAGCAAGGGAGTTGTTCATCTCCGGAGAGTCGTGGGACCGGTACCTCTAGAGAAAAAGGTTTTCTCTAAGTACTTGAGGCTGTTGCTCTTGGTGGTTCGGAACCCACCTTAAACTGTAGGTACCCCTTCCACCACCAAGTAAGTGTGTGGAGGGTGTGTAAAGGAATAGAGAATGTGTAAGAAAAATTTAAACCCTTAGGAGACGCATTAGAAGCTTCCATTCCATAATATTTATGATTCTAAATTTAGATTTCTAACAGTTTACAAGATTTTATACCAAGAGGATTAGTTTAACCAGAAAAAGATGAATTTTAGAAATAAAAATACAAGGTGAACAGAATCTTCCTCCAGTTAGAAGAAGTCGTTAAAAGTGAAAGAATTAGTTTTAAATCTCTAAGAATTTTTTCCGTATTTTGGTAAATGAGAAAAGTTTTTGAAATTAGCTTTTCTGAGCCTTGAATAATTAAAAATAGTCTTGATATGTTTGAGAAGTTTTCAAACAAGTTTAAGGTACTCACAGTACACACTCCCGGAATCGTACCGATTCTCTCTTCAGTAGTGCGATAGGCTATGTGATCATAGGTGTCATTTACATATTTTTAAAGAACATACTGAATTGGTAGGCAATAAAAATCGATGCTTCTAAATATATAAAGTAATTTGGGATAATATGGTAATTTTGAAATTCTCTTCAGAAAAGGTATTTCATTTGTGTAAATCTTGACACTTTCCCTTTCTTGGTTAAATATCTACGTTTTGAGATCCTCTGAACTCTAAAAACTGGGTTTTACGAATATTTCTTTCTGCCCGCGTGTGTTTGTGTGTCACTATAGTCACATAGTGTGTGAGCACAATAACTTCCGAAAGAATGGCAGACTGTATGGGTCTTTGGTATAATTCTTTTGTGTCTTAAATTGAAGATCTAGTTTGTTAGCCAACCTTTGGATTTTCGGCTTGATTTGCACACAACATTAAAATTAATGAAATTAAATATTTGAAGGAACGACATAAAAGACGGAAAAAAATAAAGTCACATTTTTTTTAAACAAAAAAAAATAAAAATGCAATAAAGATAAAAATGTAGCTC
This sequence comes from Belonocnema kinseyi, assembly GCF_010883055.1. Classification (NCBI taxonomy): domain Eukaryota; kingdom Metazoa; phylum Arthropoda; class Insecta; order Hymenoptera; family Cynipidae; genus Belonocnema; species Belonocnema kinseyi. The sequence continues at coordinate 145,538,813 of NC_046658.1, read as the reverse complement.
TTTGGAAAAGCGATACAAGCTATGATGCGTACTGTCAGGTCAAATTCTAAACAATATTATTGAAAATAAATAAATTAAATTCATGGAAAAACTACACAAATTGCAATGAAATACGTAATCATTTTTCTTACTAATGGTGCGTATTTGTTTTTAATTATATAAACAAGGCAATGGAAATACGTATTTTGCAATACCAATTTAAGTATTATGAGTTGTGATAATTTAAATTAAATTAAATAATAGATTCTTCACGATAGCTACCAATAAAAATTATTGCAAAATAGGAAAAAATACTATATTAAGTATTCAAAATATAATTGGTACCTTAGTTTTCAACATCTAAATGAGCAGTGCCAGCCCAAGGTACAGCGATGAATATAATAAGCATTTAGAAATTGAAAGTAAGTCCTTAATTTAGAAGATATTGAGAATCAAAAATTAGTTTTTAAACTCAAGATATTTAATATTAAAGAAACTAATGAACTGATGCTATTTATTATGAAAGTAAAAATAAAAAAGATGGTTAAAATATCGTCAAACGTCAAAATATTGATTTCATTCTTGATAGTTGACGACTTTTTAATTTCAGCAAATAAAATATAAAATTTTTTGAATATTTCGGGTTCCAATCGTGTGAAAAACTACGAATTTTGCCAACGTTTCTTGAATATTGTAGTTCATTTCTTCAGGAATGACCTGAAACTGTGGTGTGAGGTTATGTTGTTCTTATATATACTCTCTGCGATGTCTATCATGGACCAAAGCGCGCCACTGTAGGGACTGCTCATACCGAAATGAACAATTAAGTTTTATTATTTTTAATTCGGCAGCACGAAAAGCCAAATTGGATTGGTATTATCTCCATTGTCCCTATTGATGTATTTGGGTGTTTTAAGAATTTAATTGCTTCTCTATGTGTTCTTGGAAAGATATTGTGTGTTTCTGCCATGACTGTTTTTTTTTTTAATAAAATGTTGTGTTCTGTTTCAATATAATGATCAGCTAATGTCGATTGCGTAAAATCTTTTAGCCTGACTTTACTCCCATTCTCCCGGTTTCTTGAATATGTACTTTGCAAAAGAACAGGAGATTTAATACACTCCAGGATCACTGAGGGGTGGCTCTTTGTCTTTGGGATTATTTGGTAGTTGTCCTGTTTTCGCTAATGGTCTAAATGTGGTTTGTTTGTGCAATCGCTCGGTATTATAATTTGTTTAACGTTTTGTGATTTCTTTTGTAAGTTATACTTATCTGTTATGAAGTCAGATCTGTGTAGAAGGGATTTGATGACCGAGTGTATTTGAGATAGGTGGTGATGGAAGTAGGCATGTAATGCACTTTTTAGAGAACAGAATGTAAATATTCAACACAACACTTTATCTTTTACCGAACGGTTGGATTATTAAATAAATAGATATATTTTTACCAAGAAGGTTTATTTTCTACTGTTTAGCAACAAATAGAAATTTTCAACAAAACGGTCACGTATGGGTCACGTATGGGTTGGTTGTCTGTGAACTTCATGTACCAATGTGTTATCAGATATTTTGTAGAGTAATACGTTCAAGCGAGGCGATTTTATCTTTCACTAAATTTGCATGAGGAACAAGATACTAGGATGTAATCGATTAATGAAGTCGATCCGTAAAGGTATTGGCTATTACAGGTGAGATTGGGGATCCCATTGCTGCTCCTCAGTTTTTTTCGTATAATTGGTTATTGAAAAAAAAAGTAAGTATTATTGAGACAGTGCTCTATCGAAGGTAGGAGCTCGGGAGGAAAGTTTGTAAAAGATTTAATAATTACAATTGTATCAGTGATTTTGGTTGAATGTGAATGTGCAGTATCCTTTTGATAAAGTCGAATGAGTTTTGGACCTGACTCATAGAGTTTCCTGTAGAAGAATGTAGTTTTATAGCGAGGAAGCATGCTAGGTTGTAACTTGATGAGTTTATTTTGATGATGATCTGCGTGAATGGAACATTACCTTCGTGAATTTTTGGGAGTCCGTAAAGTCTTAAAGAGATGGAATCAGTAGGTTTTAATTTATGTATTGTTTAGCTGTCAAGTTCAGAGTCTTTGAAAAGCGTTTTAGTTTGACTGACTATTTTTTTTGTTAGATCCTTCTTAAGATTTGTGTATGTATCGTCAGTTAGAAGCTCAATGATTTTGTTGTTAGTCTTCTTTTTCATTATTACTCTTATGTTGCCTTTGCCTGTGGGTAATATTATAATGTCTTTATATCGATTGTGTTTCTAATTTGCGTATTTTTCTCTTTTTGTTAGGTTTAAGGAGGAAACTTAACTTGGCGTAAAATGTTGGCCGTTATACGTCGTATATCATTCGCTTTTTCGACTGAAGGTGTATATATTGCGGATTCTAAATTGCTGATGATGTTCTCTTTTGGGATTTTGGAAGGAGCTACTGCAAAATTATGTCCTTTAGATAAGGCCGAATTATAAATTGTACGAATTATACAATTGCTGAAATGTTAAATTTCTAAATATATTTCTGATCCTGAAATTGAAAATTGCCAAAAATAATTGATATATTATTAACTTATGATTAATAAAATTATTTTCCTAAAATAGCATTAGTTTCATCGAAAGTGAGTCTGAAAATAACATTTTTTCTTTTTACTTACCTTTTTCTTGTTCTTTTCCCTACTTTATCGTTATAGTTGATAATATATTAATTACATGAACACTATCTTATTGCTGTTTCTTCTTACAGAATAAGTAGGTTCACAACCGAAGACTTTGAAGGATTTATTTTCTGGATACAGCGGCAACATGCCTCCGGTCAGAGAATTATTGTTTGCAGATCAGTGGCGCAATTTTAAAACATTCAACGGTAGAACTATACAGAACACTTCGAAAATTTTCGTGAAAAGGGATAAAATTATATTTGGGTGGAAGTATGGACCTTTCATTATGAATCGGCATGGATTATTTTTTAATACGGGACCTATATTTATCGCATTTGACACAGATAAAGACGAGTGGATTACTCTGCCTTTTAATTTATGTCGGTTCAGGTGATGTTGCAGAGGACCCATCCAAAAACAGAAATCCTGAAGCTTCAATATTAGGATTGTATCCAACAAAATATTGTAGCCTGGTTTTCCAAATTCTCTGAGTTAAATCTGTTAAACCCGCCTGGCCGGGGAAGGCCCAGGATAAGAGAAAGAAAACCTAACTACAATAAAAATTGATGTGCCACTTACCTGCCTATAGCCTGAACGTTACTTTCTTTCTGGAGTAAACCGAGTTCACGGGTCCTAAGCATTAATTCACTAATTTTTTAGTCAAAATAAACAGAAATGAATGAAACCCTTGATTCTTCAAACATCTAAAACTTCGTATAAAAAATCTATTCCTTCGCAAAACAGAAACGCCAGCGGAATTCTTCGATATAAACCCTTGCATCACAAGATGGACGTCCGAGATTCCCGCGTTAGCACTCACACCGGCAGGCGCTCATTGCCGTGTGTCGACCCCCACGGTTCTTTCAAAAACGCCCGCCTCAACTAGGCTATAGTCATGCTTTGAGTCGTGCGGATTCCAACTGCCGGGTGTCGAGGGTATCCTAGGCGCTAAAATTCACTACGCGGTTTCGAGCTTGCAGCCACGCGGAAAACACCGAAAACACCGCGTGGAGATCGGTCACAAAGGCTGAAAAACAATCGCGGAAAAATAGCAAAAGATTACCACCCACATTTCAGCCACCGGTCCGTCTCGTAAATATGCTCGAACTGTGACAGTTTTCAGTCTGCTGGTCCTCAATCCCGTTGTCTCTCGAAAGCCTAATCGAACATGGCCGAATGCCGGCCCTGAAGAATATGGCTACCTTATATCGGTACGTAGTCTGGCTGCCTCCCTATCTTGCCGGTGCTTCGTCGCCTCACAACGTCGCTGCCATGTGTTACTGCCATGTGTTACCCCGCAGGGGTCGATCCAGTACCGATTCTCGCCGCTGGTAGTGGCGCTGGTGCATCATGTTAACGATGTCTAGTCAGTGGTTGCAGTACTCACCCTTTGACGAGTGAATATGGCCGCCATGGATGTTTCAGCCAGTCGGTACTGCCCTCTTGATTTTCGTGAATGTCAGTTTCTAGTGTGTCCATCCTTATGGCTGGCTTCAATTTTTAAATTGTTGGGATTCTTGTCAAGGAGTTCGATGATGGATGTGGTGTTTCTCCGTCGCAATTGCTCAGCCTCAGTGTTGACCCATTACATTTTGTGTGTTCGACCTTCACTTAATTACAGCACAGTACGCTGGATGGATTCGGATCCTGACTTGGCGGATCAGTTCTTAACTCTGTATTTGTGGGTTACTATATTTTCGCGTTTAGAGGTTATGTACGGCTTTGGCGAGACCCCAGAAAGTTCTCTTTACATTTTTGCGGTATTATTTCATAACTTCGTTACAATATGTATGCATATCCAGTCCCAAAGAAGCACTCTCTGTTTTAGTGCATTTTGGAAGTTGTAAATTCAGACCACCATTTTTTGAGAAATAAGCGTATATTTTTTCTTCAAACATGAAATGTACCTACTTGAAGTTATTTTCTGGATATTGGTATAGTCAAAAATAATTCACTGTAGGTCTCAGTATCATCACCCACTCACACACATACTTTTGACCATAAACTAAACTAGAACCATATTGTTGATTAAATTATATATTATTTATTACTAAAACTGAGAACATTTTGTGATTCACCATAACCTAGAAATACCTTTTTCAAGTTTTACAATAAAACTGGTTTCCTTACTTATAGAAGGAATTTTTTATATTGAAAATATAATAGTACTGCATTTCGATAGGTTCCACGAATATTAAGACTATTTTTCTGTTACCATTATGAAAGCGTCTATCATCTTATTGCAAATAAGATTTAATCTATCTTTCCGCTGTGTAACGGAATGAGGCTAACTAAATTCAAAATTCCAGTATTATGCGTTACAGTTTGTAATGCAATTTAGGCTACTATAAATTTCAAAACAAGAAATTTTCAAAAATTCTCATTCGTTTTGACACTAGTTTTTGTATGACCCATCGATTTCATGTGATTCTCGCATTTTCGGGATGCGCAGATTGATGTATTGACGAAGTTTAGCAGACCATTGTCGATCAATCAATAGCCACTTAGAAAGTTTTAATAAAAGTCACATCGTTTCTACAAGTTTTTCATTTGAAAGATAAAACTACCGCAAGTTAAAAAGTTGTTTGCTGTAACAAAGCACATCAATTGATATCTTGATGAGGCCTCTGATTTTCTTAAAATAGAAATTGACGAAGGATAGAAGCATAACCTTGAAAAATATACAAAGTGTTTATTTTTTTATTTTATTACCGGGAAACCTGCCTCTATAAGGAAGACATTTTTTTATGCTTACAAATAATATCAATGCACATAAATGAGCACAAATATAAATGTAGACAAAGTAAATAAATAAACTTAAACTTGATTTAATATTTCAATTCAAAAACAGCATGAGGCTGTAGGAAAATTTTGTTTTCTTTCCTTTTTTAATTAATTTTTCTTTTCTTCGGGGTGCATCTTTACTGTTTCAAATTCTTTGTTTTCAACTGAAATGTTTAAAAACAGGCTAAACTAAAGTTTTTTTTGGAGTTGTTGTCTCCTTTGACTACAAATCAAGGTAAATTCATGTACTTCGAATGAGGTCCGAAGCAGACGCGTGCTATTAATTTTTGTGATTAAATTTTTGCATTAATTTTAAGGCCACCTACGCGATAAAAAATGTTCAGAGGCCTGTGCATCAACAAGTCAGTTACACTATCCAACCACACTTTTAGTTTTCGGGTTTTCTATAGCCCACTGAATTGCGCTCCAAATGCGCTCAAATGCGCCACCGGTAAACAATTTTGAGCCACAAAACTGTAGAAGTTATATTAGGTATTTAGTAGGAGTTACTGTAACGCAGGTGTTATATTTTTAACAGTAATGTTCAATGCAAAGTTGCGGAGATGGATTTATCTGCCTTCAAGTGCGCTCATATGGAACATACAATTTTTTTAAAAATCTTGAAAATTGCCTAAGATCTGGAGGTAAACAAATGTTGAGCGCTAATAACTCATTGTTATTAGTGAGCTATAGATAACTTAAAAGCCCAAAAAGAATTTAAAGACTAGACTTACAACTCTTTTGTGCTAAATTTGTCCATAAACAGTAAATCCATCCTTGTCCATCATTGTAAATCATCAGTTCTTAACGAAACAATAGAATTTCAGAGCATCCCACAAGCTGAATAGAAATTATTCATCAAGTTAGAACAAACATTTGAAAGTGAAAAAACTGGCTTTAGGTATTAAAACTGGTATTAGGGGTGAGTAATCTTTTTTGTTAAACATTTCTATTTTATTTTATTTTATTTATTTTATATTTCTTCTTTTAAAAATTAATTTGTCTGGTTGAACATCCATCATTACAGTTAAAAATTTATCACTAGTTCAAAATGTTCTTGAAATGAATTTTTTGGTTTAATTTAGCTGTTATTGTTTTAAAATACACAGTAAAAAAAAGTGTTCAAAATGATACCGAAATCAATATCATTTTGATATGCAACAAAAATGCTACCGAATTTAATATCAATTTGATCGGTCGAAGAGAATGATCGACTTTTGAGATCATAATGTTCTGATTCGGGATTTTCACTTGCATGGGGTTAGATACCACTTTTAGGTTATGTCGTTATCACACTGGCGCGAATAATTGGCGACCATTTTGGTAAGTATAACAAATGAACCGAAAAATGAGATCAAATCGATCCGAATGGAAAATCATTATGATCTCAAGAGTCAAATGATCGCTGGAGCAAAATGCTCTGCAACAAAATTGATCCTTTCTTTTTTACTGTATAATCATATGTTTTATTTTTGGGTTGAACATTCATCTACTTAATTAAAAGTTGAACTGTTTTGTTAAAATGTTATGTTTTCGGACGAAAATGTAACTACTTGGTTGCAAATTCTATAATTTTTTCAAACTGAAAATTAAACTTTGTTATTTGCAGTGTGAATGGTTTTGTTAAAAATTTCACTTTTTTATGAAATATGTGCATTTGCAACCGAATAGTTTAACTTTTAAAGAGATAGTTAAATTTTTAACCTACAAATATACACTTTAAACTGAATGGTCAAATTTTTCCTCTAAAAAGATTAATCTTTAATTTTAGAACGAGTACGTAAATTTTTAACAAAGCAGTTGAATTTTCGACCTAAAATATGGATTTTCGATGAAAAATGTAATATCTGATATTTCAATGACTGCAAATGCTGCCATGAGATGCATTGTAAAAATAAGGAAACAAAATTTTCAATCGTAAACATTAATTTTCTATAAGAGATTCGAATTAAAAAAAGAAGTAGAAAAGTTACTTTTTGACACAGAAAATTAATTTATTTCCGCAAAAATAGAATTTTCAAACAAATAGTAAATTTTTTAAACAAAGAGAGGAATTTTTAACTAAAATTATAAATTTGTCAACAAGAAAGACGACTTTTCAACAAGTAAAGAATTCTCAGTTAGGAAATAAAAAAAATTGTCCTAATTCTTAAACTTTTAAGTCAAAAGGCTATTTTCCAGTAAAACAGTTATTACATCTTCACCCTCCATCCAACATCAGAAGCCACATTTTTCACAAGATCTTCACTCCACATAGCAAGTTTTTAAGTATTTGAAGTGTGAAGTTTAAAGCTTATTTCAAGTTTAAAGTATTATTTTTATCACACAATTTCATCAATTTCAATGTAATTAGAAATATAATAATTACTGGTGTAATTTTATCGAAAATATTTATGTTTTTCATAAACTTTAATGTGAAAAGTCCAGGGCACCGTGGGAGACTTAACTAAGCCCAAGATGTGGCAATTGGCAGGAATTTGTGTTCGTCTAATAACTTTGTATAAATTGAAATAATAAAACAGTTATTGCTAAAATTTTTATGACATTGAACGCATGAACTAATAGTGGGGAAACTTGACCAAGATTTTCAAGGAAGCGTTTACCAAGTGGAAACAAGCTATTTACATGTGTTTTTTGACCTATTAGTTCACTGATTATTATAATGCGCGTGCGAAAATTTTGCTAAATTGATTTATAAAGTTACAAAATTATAATAAATTATAATCATCAATATTAGGTGTCAATTAATTTTTAATAAAAAAAGCTCATTTGCAATAAAATAGTTCAATTTCATTTTCTACCAAAAAATATAAAAGTGGTTAAAAACCTTTCATAAAGATTAATTATAGTTTCAGATACAGAATTCATCCCTTGGTGCCTTTTATTATTTTATACTGATTTCTTGTAAAATTCATTAAATATGCATTACATAGAAAAGTTAGGCTTTTGGTTTATTCTCTTTCGTATAATAACTTATTGATCGACAATATTTTGTAATTTTCCATGATGAATATCATTCTCATACAAATTTTCAGAATTTTTATTTAAGATGAAATATTTTACCGGGGAGGTTAAATAACGTCAAAGTATGGTCTTTAGTTATAAGAATGTAGAATCTAAAAATTCAAACTAGCTTCAGAAAGGTCTTGCAGCCTCAAAGTAGGCTCTAATGTTACATTCTCTAGGAATTAAAAGTTGAAAGCAGAGGCTTTATGAATTCGACTTGGAATGTCATATTTGCATGTATAAGAAATTGTTCGTTTTTGATGATTTCCTGTCTCTTTGTTGCTGCACTCCTCATTTCGATGTAGACTTCGATCTTAATTTCTGTAAAAATCTTGATTAAATTGAAAATATTCGGATCATGCGTGTACAATTCAGCGATTCATTTTGAATGATATACTTCACAACCAATTCTTGTGCATGTAGTTGTATGAGAAAATTCAGCCCAAAGTTCAGGAGGGAAATTCAAATTACTAGCTGCGTAAGTTTTTCTAATATAATCAAAAAATTTATTAAATTATTCATCTTCTGGTTTGATAGGCATGATATCTTCAACAAAATATTCTCCTACGTCTATGGGATCCAAAAAAGCAAGACTAAAGCGGTTTTTTTCAAGAAAGAATCTATTTTCAAATTAGAATTCCGATCAAAGTCTACATCAAAATGAGGAGTGCAGCAACAACGAGAATTCTTTTTTTAATTTAATAGAGAGCATCGAGAGGAAAAATAATCTTTACTCGAATATGCGCTCAAGGAACTTTTTAATCGTATTATTTACAATTGAAAATTGCAACTACATTATTTTGTAATGCATGTTTGTTAAAAGTTTTTAAAAAAGGTTTGCGAATCACCACAAACAAGCGTTGGAAATTGTTTGCAGTATTACAAATCTCGCACCAGCCCATTTCATTCATGTTTGATTAACCGGGTTTCTGAATAAATCACAGCAAAATCAACATCGACCTTGCGAATAAAATCACTGTATGAAAAAAATGTCCTTGTACAAAGATGCAGCACTAAGCAAGAAGTCAAAAGGAGTCCGATTCTCAGAATCCGTGTAGCTCGACAACTTCTGGGAAAGACGAAAATATACACTCTCGACAAAAACGTACTTTGCATCGTTTTTGCACATTTGCGATGATGCGCAAACGTTGTTTGAACATTTTTAATGAACGTTCATGAAAAAATAATGCAGTTGAAATTTTCACTTGCAAACAATACGATTAAGAAATTTCATTAGCGCATACTCGAGTGAAGGTTCTTAATCCGCTCGATGCACTCTAATAAATTAAAAAAAGAATCATCAATTTTCATTCAGTAGTTTTGTAGATATGACTGCTCGAGCGAGCTTGAAGTCTCCACATCGTTTCAGTGCCAGCAACGAAAAACGTGAAATCGCTATCCCCACCCCTGCGCCCTTGGACTCGCGGCATTGACGCTCCATAAAGAGGTCTCTTTCACTTGCCGTCTTTCCCGTGATTGAAGTTCAAATCTAATGTCTCTGAGATACGTGGAAAGGCTAAGGGCAGCTTTATTACCTTCCCAAATTTGGACTCTTAATGTTAATTAGAAGCGGATATATAAATTGTTTAAAAATATTGAATTTTGTGGTCCTTATTGTTACAGAAAACTGAACTCAGCGTTCAATTTAAAAAAATACATTTTCACGGGAATATGGTCATTTCCAAAGTTGTCCTTAGTTGAAAAAAGAAAAATATGTGCAACTTGACGAAAAAAAATATTGTTGTTTTATCCAATATAAACGGTCCATTATCGACTTGAGTGGCGAAACCCGATGTGAAACCCCAAAAACGGAGTTTTCTGAATTAACAATGTAATATTTAAGAAACAACAATATGGATGTGATTAAAAAAATTTAGGAACATTTTTCAATAATGAGGGTATCATTATCGTGTATTCGCATACCAAAAAAATTCTTTTTAGCCCTTGAATTAATTATTGAACTTTTCAGGAGCGTAACAGAAGACTTAAGCTGCATGCTTTTGTTGCAAAAGAGGAGTATGCGCATGGTTTGGCCCTGAAAGATACCTCTCTGAAAGATGACCTTGTTAGTTGTCACACGATTTTTTCTAGATAAGATAGTATATCTGGTTTTTTAAAGAGGCATCAATCTCTCTGTGCACCTAACGAGTGGGTGGACATTCTTGATCAGGTGTTATGAGGTCATCACACAGTTCCTTGAAGCTATTTATATTTTCTGAGTGTTCGTCCAGTCTATGCCGCACTTCGTAGATTTTTCTTCAAAATACTTAAACCTCCTCTGGTTTTGGCGGGTGGTCGACATTCGCCAGATCTACAGGCTTGAGAGAAACCTTGGTGTTGACGTATTTCCGGATCATAAAGCTATGGTAGAGTAGGCGTTCCGCTTACATAGCCCCTTTTACGGAGTAGTTCAGCATGGTTTCGCAGCCGCTGCTGCTAAAAGTGCGATAGCTCCGGGTGTTTCCCGTACCACAGAGCATGCAGCCGTGCCATGTAACCCCGTTCAGTGGCCACACACGCATCGTGGCACTCTAGCAAGTCGTGATTTAGACGCTCCGTCCATCCAAAGGTCGTGAGATCCCGCCCATCCATCGCCTTAAATCCATTTTAATTGGCTTCCCCAGGTCTAGATTGGTCGGTATTGTTGGCCGACCGATTGTCGGGAGCCCAGCGCGTTCTGTTGTTTCGAACCGCACTTACTACAACTATGTTTGGTGTTGTCATTGTTGCTCCCACAAGAAGCTAGGGAAAGGAGTTCGTCCATCCTTGTAGAGCCCCGCATGCACCCAGGTGCTATTCAGCTTTCGGCATGGTTTTCACACTTTCGCTTGGGGGTTAATTCCTTTACGACCACCCCTGGACAATTGTCCGCGAATGCCTATTTATTTTTGTAACCATGTTCAACAGAAGCCCTTGGTACAAGGACCCTC
>NC_046658.1:145505874-145527346 GCF_010883055.1 Belonocnema kinseyi | reverse complement strand
CTTGGAGGAGATTATGTTGAGAAATAAAAAAAAAAAATTCTTAAAAACGTTGTTTTTCTTGGTCAGGCCGGAAACTTATCAATCCACCCTCGTATATATATTATATTTCCACTCATACCTGTACGTCTTGGAACGAGTAGCGGCGTTTAAACAATCTTATTAACATATACTTAGCCTTAAAAACATGCCTTAACATTTTAAAATAGACTTACAATTACACCAACAACTACATTTACAATAACACTTACTTTTACATTTATAACTGCATTTATAATTTATTCATCGATTTCACCTTGATGGATACAATCCTAACATTGCATCTTCAAACGGAGAAATTTTTTTTGAAGTTGCAGCAAAGTCTTATGTGGTCAGATGACATCCTCTGAGAATTTTGAGCAATATGAATAAGCTGGGATTTGATGTTTTCTCAAGTTACTAGTATTAAATCTAAAGCTTGAATATTTGGTTTTTAATGGACTTTATAAATTATTTCTGTTTTTTGATGCGTCCTCTGCAACGACACCTGAGCATCAATGTTTTTTCAATGATGCCTTTCTCTATACCCGTATGTGCTATATTCTCCATGCTGATATATGTAAATCGCAAATGCACAATTATATGTCGGACTGTATTCTTCTTTGATTTTCATAAGGGCGTCTTCTATGGTTTGACTAGACCGACGCTGAAGTCGTGAGACCCATACTTTCTGTCGTTCTACCATGTCTACTCTATCGTTTGCCTTTTTGCATGCTCTAGCGTGAGCTGCTTTATACACTCGATTGTTCGATAACACAGCCACACAAAAAAAGTGTGCGGACGTGGTAACGAGACACACGTATTCCTATGGATTTTGGGGCGCTGAATTCAAATTCGGTATCATAAATCACCCATCATGTCATGGTTGAGCTATAACCTCAAAGAATGACGAAAAATCATGCACTGAGGCAAATAAATTTCAAAATAATGCCAGTGATGCAAATTTTCACTTCAAAAACATGTCGATAACTGTGCAGGATCAACGATTGTCTGATACCAACTTATTTAACATAACTTTACCCAACTGAAATTGACCTCACCTAACCTGAATTAACAGAAATTTATTGAACTACACGTAAAGCTCTGGAAGCATATTTTTCCAGTAGCAAGTGTATGCTACATCGAATGGGTCAACTCGAGCCTAACCTAGGAACAAATCTAACCTAGCCTAACCTAACCTAACCTAACCTCACGAAACACAATTAAACTGATTGTGTTGTCCCGTTGTGTTTCCGGTACCGTTTGAATCAGCTTGGGCTTAACCTGCGAAGAGGTCAAACCTATCCTAACCTAAAAAAACCTGACCTAACCTGACCTAACCTAACCTAACTTAAATTCACGTAACACAATTAAACTCAATGTGTTGCCTCGTTGGGTTTGCGGTACCGTTTGATTCAGCTTCGGCTTAACCTACACAGAGGTTTATTCTATCCTAACCTAACAAAACCTGACCTAACCTAACCTAGCCGAATGAAATTTAGCCACACGTGTAGCTATGTAAGCGTACGGTTCTGAGTCTTAAATGTGTGATATATTTAATAGGTTCACTCGATCTTGACCTACGAATGAATCTAACTTAACAGAACTTAACGAAATTTTGTTTAACGCAACACAACTTAACTTAAGTGTTCCAGTTGTAACACAATAAAATTCATTTCATTGTACTACAGGTGGTTAAAAATTTGGACGCTCATTACTCATTTGAAGAAACTTAGAGCTACAAGTAGAATTGACCCCATTTCAATTAACCTGACAATGTTTGTATCAATTAAGATGTAGAACTGTAACTTGAGCATGCAAGTGAATAAGAGTTTTATTCAAAATTTTTTTTTTCTCTGCTTTTCTTAAACTTAAGGGATATATTTATACTATCTTTCGTGTTTAAATTTTATCTTGCTTTTGATCTTAATTAAATTGATTTATAGACCTACTTCAGTCTATTTTCTGCCTGCTACAACGTGTCCCTTTTTCTTCATTTGTAGGTTAAGATCGAGTTAACCTGTTAAATATAGCACACATTTAAGACTGAGAACCGTACGCTTACATAGCTACACGTGTGGTTAAATTTTATTCCCCTAGGTTAGGTCATTTCAGGTTTTGTTAGGATAGGATAGGTTAAACCTCTATGTAGGTTGAGCCGAAGGTGAATGAAACGGTACCGCAAACACAACGGGACAATACAATGAGTTTAATTGTGTTTCGTGAATTTAAGTTAGGTAAGGTTAGGTCAGGTCTTTTTAGGTTAGAATAAGTTTAACCCCTTTGCAGGTTAAGCCCAAGATGATTCAAACGGTACCGTAAGCACAACGGGACAACACTATCAGTTTAATTGTGTTTCGTGAGGTTAGGTTAGGTTAGGCTGGGTTAGATTTATTTCTAGGTTAGGCTCGAGTTGACCCATTCGATGTAGCACACATTTGCTACTAGGAAAATATGCTTCCAGAGCTTCACGTGTAGTTCAATAAATTTCTGTTAATTCAGGTTAGGTGAGGTCAGGTTCTTTTGGGTAAAGTTATGTTAAATAAGTTGATATCAGGCAAGGGTTGATCCTTCACAGTTGTGTAATTGTTCATGCAATCCCTAGATTAATCATTTTCAATCTGCTAAAACTAGTTTAGGTCAACAACAAGATTATGTGTAAGAGAAGCGGAGCACGGAAACTATAAGACCCGCTTAAACATAAATTTACGCATTACTTAATACGAAAATCAAATATAAAGACAAGTCGAAGAAATATAAATGTAACTAAGAACGCAAATAAAATAGAAAATGAGAACACAAAATAAAAAATTCCAAAAGACAGGGAACTAATGTCCATTTCACAACATTCTGCCCGCTTTCGTCCCCGACGAAATAGGTTCACAATCACTCCACAGAAGATGAACGTTGCAGAAGGCACAATTTAATGATTGGCCGATCGAGTATGCTTGTCTTTGTCTTTAGAGTGACAACCTGGGCTAGGCTATCCTTGCCAAGATGAAGCTGTAGAACCCGATACATAGGCCATTGAGGAGGCGGAAGGTTCACATGTCGAAAGAGAACTAAATCTCCAATCTGTATGAATGGCGATGAAGTAGTCCACTTGGATCGAGGTCTCCAATGATTCGACGAAGATGGAATTTTGTGGACTTAACTTCAGTTTCCCATAAACCTCCGAAGTGAGGTGCTGCAGAAGGATTAAATTTCCACTGGTTACTATGCAAAGCAAGGTATCTAGCGGCGGAAGCAAACTCCGCTTATGCCTCAGAAGATATTTCCTATAGTTGACGTTCTGCTCCCACCAAATTCGTATTCTCGTCACTAGACAACGTTCCACAAAGACCACGACGAGAAATGAAGAGAATATACGCAGCTATGTAGGCTTCTACAGTGTAATCAGAAATCAACTCAAGATTAACTGAACGAGAGGTACAATAGACAAAAATACAAATCCTGGCTTTGTGGGAATGGTGACCTCGTCCTTTGGAGGTGCGAACATTGATGGGGCCAGCAAGGTCTACCCCAGTGTTCACGAATGCTTGTTCTGGTGGAGTAATGCGGATGGAAGAGAGGTCACTCGTCAACTGTTGCTAAGTATTATCTCTGTTTCTGATGCATGGAATGCACCGATGAATCAATGTTCGTACCAAACTGCGACCTCGAAGAATCCAATAAGAATCCAATGAGAATCCAATAAGTTCACAATCTGACATCCCACGAGAAGCACAGTCAGCTGGATTGCTGCACCCGGAACATCTTGCCAAATTTCGGAAAAAACGATCCTTTTAATTTCCGAGACCGGATTCGCGACGTATGTCATCCATCTTCTAGGAACAGCTGAAATCCAATGAAGTGTGTTCATAGAATGAGACCACAAATGTAGAGTAACATCAAAATGCAGTTGAGTTTGAAGGTGAGTGACGAGACGAGCTAACAAAATTGAGGCACATAGTTCAAGACGAGAAAGCAGAAGAGTTTGAACAGGAGCGACCTTTGTCTTTGAAGAAATGAGTCCATTAAAACAATTCCCGTTAGACGAAGTTGTTTTTAAATATTAGACAGCACCGTATGCTTTTTCAGAAGCGTAAGCAAAGCCATGAAGTTCGAAGGAGCACTTAAACTTTGCAACAGTGATACCAGGTGCCAACCATCCTAGAGGATCAAATGTTTGGGCTGACTGGCTGACGACAAGGTGCTATGTGATATCGTCTTTAAAAGGTCTAAGATTCACGTGGAAAATAAAACAATCGGTACTGGGTTTCCAAGTTAACCCAAGCACCGAACCCGATGTTTCTGACTGCACACTTTTTGAATGGCAAGTCGCCACAGAATAAGTTGAAGATTCTGATCACCTTGGTGGACAATCATCTGTCGATAAAATTTTCTACGTCTGCAGAAAAGACAATGAAGTAAAGCCGCCACTGCAGCAATACATCTGAAATATTTAATTGTAACTTTGTCCCTGCATAAAGACACTCGTTGAATGAAATGCGTCGATTTGATCGTCGAGAACCATTAATAACTACTTTTAATTTCATTGTTAAACTAGATACACGACAAACTCCATAATGCGGAAGTAAAAATGACAGCGAGATACTCCTTGGATCTCTAGGGATATTGACGGACTACATATGCTGAAGTTGATGGTATAATAGGTATAATAGGAATCTCCTAAGATGTGACGTCAATCTTGATAAGAAAATGCAAGACGTATCTCCCATTTTTAGTTTAGAAATCAACTTTGGAAGAACGAGAGCCCGGAGTTGAAGTTAAAAGCTTGAATCAATCCTTGGTGAGAAATCGACGTTGACGGATCCACGAGACCTTCCCGACTGACTTTTACCTACTCCTAGGAGAACAGCAGGTCCTCTGGTACGAGGGAGTTGGAGACTCGGAGCAAAGGATTCAGAGATTATGGACACCTCTGAGCCTTAATCGATGCTGTTGTCAGGAGAACGAACGGTGATTTCTTCTGAGAAATCTGCATTACCGAAACCTCATGCGTAGATTGTGCTTGATGAGGCGTTTAAAATATAGTTGATACCATCGAAGAAGATTCTCCTGAGCTTGAAGATGGGTCATGAAGTACCTAATGATGATTCGTCTGACAAATCTGATGCAAGTTCTTTGAAGCACAATTCTGAAATAAATGAGACCCTAAACTATTTATACACAATTATCTTTGAGAAATAAACTCTTTCTTTTGCGCTACAGCCTGCATTTGAAACTGCGGACACGGCATTAAATAATGCGGTTTGCGGCAGAAAAAAAGCACTTCCTTTGCTGTGGCTTTTTCGCAGGCTGCTCTTTAGCTGCTTGTTCCTTCACTGGCTGCTCTGAAATTGCGTTGACGTTGGCTATTGCAGAAATCTAGGATTTCGTGAACTTTCCAAACCTTTTCTTTTGAAACTGATAATTGGAAGATTGTTGAGACGAAGACTTATTAGTTTGATGTGCAGTAGAATCTAAACCTTTAAAAGTCCGAATCCTGGTTTGTAAATATGATGACCCATCAACGCTGGTAATTGCCTTGAGTTATCGGCATTCGATGAAAATTTAAGCTGCTTCACATATAAGACTGGATTTCAAGTGATGAAGCTCTTCCACTTATGAGACTTTAGGATTTTAATGAACGAAAGATTTGAACGAATCTTTAAATTTTCCCAATCCGGGTAATTCTCAGAAAATTTAGGCAATTCAACCTTCGGCATTGATCGATACAATAATGCAACAATTTATGGAGCTGAATCATTCATGAACGTTGAAACAAGTTCATTTGAGAGTTTTTGAGAGAAATTGCTTGTAAAATAAATGTTCGTGGCATTCTGATCGCGAACCTCTACTTACTCCCAATGATGAGCCTGAAAACGCGTTTAATTTCTCTCCAAGGACCCAAGTCTTGAGACCAAAGTTCCTTTAGTGATCTGTTTTAATTTTTGAGTATTTTTAAAAGCAGTTTTGATCCGAGAGCAAAGCTAGGTTTGCTCTAAAAAGTAACTAGAAATAGTCATTATACACGGAAAACAGCCGACACACGATAAAATAGGAGTCCGCGAAGACAATCTTTAAAAATTAAATTGAATTAAAACCGATTGTGTCATAAAGAAAAATTATATACAATAATCCGAGTGGTGTTGACAACCCAATGCTCACCGATCTTTCAAACCTGTGTGAAGGTTACGAAATCAATAGACATTTGCCTGTAAAGCTTTTCGACAAATTGAGAAAATCCTTCTGGAATCGAAAAAATGCATCCAATATAATAGTTCCTCGGACGCAGGCACTCATTTATGCTTTATCACAAATTAAAAACGTTATGAAAGCATCTCACTAATAACTTTTACAAAACGTTAACATTTAAATCTTTAAGTCACAATGCACTGACGCTACGTACTGCAAATTCGTCGAAAAAGTCATAAGATACGAATTTAGTTTCACTCTAACAAGCTACACCAAAATTTGTGCACGACTGAACTTTCTCACGGCTGATCATTTCTGGTATGGAGACATGCGTGTTTAGGTCAAGTCAATTAGAACCACAGCACTTTAATTAATGAAAGGAGAGCACGAAAACGATAAGACCGGCTTGGACATAAATTTAGATATTTCTCAATACGAAAATAAAATATAAGGACAAGTACAAGAAATATAAATGTAATGAAGAACGCAAATAAAATAGAAAATGAGAACACAAATTAAAAAATTCATAGAAACAGTGACCTCATTTCCATTTCACAACAGGTCATTTGAAACTGAAAAGTGAGACAATATGAGCCATATTGAATCTGCCATTTTGAACTCTCATATTCAAACTACAAGTTCGTAAGAAGCGACACCAAAAACACCCTAGTGATCATTTTCAAATCGATCATGTTAATTTTAATTACTCGAAACTTAATGGTTGGCTACGAAACGCGATATTGGACCCGTTATTTTGAATTCTCATATTGTTGCTCCAGATTCGTTATCAGCAACGACCAAAAAAATCCAATTATAATTTAGAAATCAATCAGGTGGATTTTTACTACTAAAAACTTTATGATTGGCTTGCAAATGCCATATTGGAATGGTAGTAGTAACAAATACCGCAAAAGCTGTAAAGAATGCATCTTATATCAGGATTTAACTATTTTAATTGTATCAGTTGAAGCATATTACAAAGTCACTTTTAACTTCTTTTCGCATAATTTTAGTAAAAAGCGGCTTTTAGTTTTTTTAATGATAACTTTATGATTTGACTTTAACTCATTATGCTTTGTGCAATTATTTGAGTTTCTCCCGGTAACATAATTATACACGTGCGAGAGTCTATCTTAAATTCAATAAATTACGTAATACTAGTTAAAGATGTTCTCTACAATAAGCATGAAATTTTCCATCCACGCGATTTATGCTTAGTGAGAGTCGAAACAAAATTATCTCAAAACAAGGTGTATATATATAGAACATCGGAATATTCATTTGTAACGCTTCTCTCAAAATTCTGCGTTACTTAATTTGTCATATAATTGAAAAAGATGAGGTCCTTTCATACTCTGGCGTTAATCGTGTGCGATATTTTTAATTCTATTGGTACGTGAGGAATAAATTATTATAATTTTTTTAAGTAAAATTTCTTCGGGCGTGGCAAGTGTTTTTTGTACGCGGAATCAATCCATAATAAGCCTAAAATTACGTCAGAGTTGATCGTCGCGTTGCGACGATCAATGGAATTCATGGAATTCAAGGAATTCAAGAAATTCAAAAAAATCGATAATAGAATTCACAGAATTTACGGAATTCGTGCACTACCAGGAGAGCATTGAATTTACGAAACTTACAGAATTCAAGGAATTTATAGAATTCCTTTAAATCGTGACTTATACACGTATCTTCTGCAGTATTTTTGTTTTGTTTTAAATTAAAGTATTTTACCGCTTCCAGGGTATCCCTTTTTATGAAGCCCTTTGATTGACGGAATACATTTAAGGGTACCACCCCCCCCCCCCCCCCACCACATTATCAATTTATATTTTTTGCGATTTTTAATGAGCTGGTAAAGGAACAAAAATCGACTTAATAGTTTTGGATACTTCCATACGTGTTGTTGCTATTTTGCGATTCCTGTAGTCTTTTTTTATTCTTTTCTCGAATTTTTTTAGACTGACTATAGCGATTAGACAATTCCTACTTAGCACTTTTAAAATTACTTCACTGTAAACAATCCATGATCGGCTTGACAGATCACTATTATAATCACCATTTCAGAATGCTATCTTTTACTTGAGCCACAATATTGGTGAAATCTCATTTTTTTCTATGTCACATTTGGAAACTGCCTAATTTACCCAAAATATAATAAACTTTAACGGATCTAAGGCTTTTCACGTCTGAAATCTTGTTGTGAATAAAGTTTTTTCAAACCCACAGAAAATAGATTTTTATGGCACGATGGAAATCTATTTTTAAAAAAAGCGTACAAAATATAAATATTTAGATTGCAAATTTCAACAATAGACCTTTTGAATTTGTATTTTTTTAAAAAATGAACTGCATTCCGAATAACTCCTTGGACTCAGTCCTTTTTCCGAAAAGATTTGCATTTGTAATGTTTGTATGATTTCATCTTATTTCCGTTTATTCGAAAGGGCTGAAGTCGTACTTTTCATGCATGGCTATTTCAAAGGGAGGAAAAGTTTACCTTTTTTGCTCTACAGATAAAAACGTAACTTCAGATGAAAGCAATGCAAATTATAAGTATCCTATTTTTTGGTCAAGAAAGTTAAAAATTTAATAAGGATTTCAGAACCTTTCAACGCTTCACAATTTTCTGTAAATTATTAATTTACGATGAAACACTACGAATTTCTAAGTCTTTTAATTTCATTATAAAATAAAAATAAAGTTTCCAAAATTGTTCCAAGTAAGTTATTTGCTAAATGTTAATTAACTTTTCTTAAATCTTCTCTAGTGTTTAGTAAAAAAAACGAATATTGCAAAATAGCTTGCAAAATGTATTCTTATCATGGACATTTTTCTTATTTTATTACTTTGTGCAATAATCATTATTAGAAATAATGAATGACTAAGACCATCAATTGCATTGCTATGAGACTAGCTAGCTAACATAACTTGTGTTTTAAGATCACAAAAGAGTGTAATAATGCAGATTAGAACATTCATTTAAGACTGAAAGGCATGCTTGTACAAACCGTCTGTTCGCGCTGAGGTGGTCTCAAAATGTCAAGGATTGATAAAATGACAAATGGTTTGTGTCCTCCAAGTTTAAGATTTTGAAATATTAGGTAGGATGTAACTAAAATACGAGTACAATCGAGCTATGAATATCTATGTATATTTTCCCATTAGAGTGTACAATACGATTGTTCACAAGGAAATAGAGTAACAAAAATCTTCTTTTTAGATTTCTCATATTTCATAAATATCGAAAAACGGAAGCGTAACCAAATTTTATATTCAGATTTATTGTGACATGAGAGGCTAGTCAAATATTGTATAAATCACGTATTTGTTTTGCATAATTTTAAACTTCGTACATGCGAATCAAGAAAATCGTAAATAAAAAAACATTGTTCAGCAACAAGAGTGGCTATTGAAGGGTTGCAGTAATTTCATCAAGGAAATTCATCATATCCTAATATAAAAGTTTTTTTCTTTCAAAAGACATAAAATAATAAGCGTGAATTTCTTCTTGCAGAATTCAGTTCACAGTCAGATGGAAATTGGCCCAATACACCCCGCCCGTGTCGTTCAAAACCTTCTTCTTCTCGCCGTAAGTACAATAATATAATATATATGTAGTTGTGAAATCATTTTTAGGATTTTCGTAAATAATGAATCGTCTGAGATTATGAAAGATATAGTTATAATTATCATGGTCTCAATAAATTTTTATAAATATAGTCACCATTTTTGAGGGAGAAGAGAAACTTAATTTGGAAAAAAGGAAAAGAATGTAAATTTTTATAATTATTATTCAGAACAATAATATTCATATTGTTATGATGAATATTTATTGATCAGAAACAAACTATAAATTAATCCTGATAAATAGTTCTATTATGGTTTCATTTCTTAAGGACGCAAACTCTTACTTTAGCCGCAAAATTACCGAACCCTTAGATTTTCTTTCGATGAAAAATTCATTACATGCATTATTTATTCTGAAATATTATATAATTTCGCAATTTTTAGGAAGAAAAGAATTCTTTAAAAAAATACACACTTGAGCATGATTAATAATAAAAATGTTATTTTCTATTTTTAAGCATTTTCCTGGCGCAGCATAACAATTAGGGAGAAAGGGGATGTTAAAGTAAAGGTATTTTAATAGAAATTGTGCGTTTATCATCTTTCAAGAAGTGAATAACCTTTTTTTTGATTAAAAGTTATTAAAGAAAGATAATTTCTTTTTTCGCAATACATATGAATTGAAAGGATTGATCGCCAATAATAAACAGTTGAGTTTTGTGTGCACCCAAAAAATACGCATTTATTATAATAAAGTTTAAAAGGATTTAATAATTGACTCAAAGCACAAGATTTAGCTTCCCCGTGTATGAATATAATCAAGTATCCGGCCGGATCCCGGCCGAATAGTCCCGGTTATAACCGGGCGCAGGTTGGGGAATCCGGTCGGGATCCGGCTAAAATCTTCGTTAAATCTTCGTTAACCGACCATAAAGTGGTTTGAAAAGATTGCCTGAGGTGAGAAATTAGTAACTTAATAAGAGATTTTAAGCTTTCAAGATGATTCATTTTGATAAAAAGAGTTATTTCGGGTTTCACTCGTGTAAAAAACTACTAACTGTTTGCCCACGTTTCGTGATAATTGCAGTTCACATCTTCAGGGCTGACCTGAAACTGAGGCATCAGGTCATGGTGTTCTTGGGTATACTCTCTACGATGCCTGTGATTGGCCAGAGCGCCCCACCGTGGGGACTGGTCGAACTTGATTGGCCAATCAAGTCTTTTTTTTAATCCGGAAGAACGCAAAGCAAAATCGGATTGGCCAATCACAGACATGGTAGAGAGTATACTGAAGAACATCATGACCTGATACCTCAGTTTCAGGTCAGCCCTGAAGATGTGCACTGCAATGTTCATAAAACGTAAATAATACGGTGGACTTTAAAGGTCAAATCAAATTCATAAATTCTAGCTAGGAAATTGGAGTAGAATTTCAACCACTCATAATAGATCCTCTTGTCAATTGTTTCACATTGGAAACTGCGTGGTGATCTAGGTGAAGAGGGTACAGAGAAAAAAAGGCATTACAAGAGTATAAATTGATCAAAGTTTTATTTAATAAGTTAAAACATTCATAAAAATGTAATGTTTTTATAAAAGAATTTAAAACAGATTATTTCTACCCAGTCGGCTCCCGACCATGAGATATAACCATGGTTGACTCCCGACTTGCTGATTCGATAAAAATGTAGCCCTAACGGTTCCTGTCCATGAAACCCAGCCAGGGGTAGCCCGGCCGGGATCCGAGCCGAAACCTTGTAGCAGGGCCAACCGGGGAAATTTCTATACGGGTCAAGTTGATCCTAATCAAATATGTCTGAAATTTCTAGTTCAGGCGAAATTTGTTTCAAAATTGGATAAAAATGGACACTTTGACACGGTTGACCTCAATTTTTCAAAACCAGACAGGATAGAAAAAAGAAATTATATTTTAATAAAGTGACCAAATAAATGCAAAAACACCTTTCCTGGACGATTATTCTGGTTAAATAAAATGAAAATAGCATAGCTATGTGAACCTATTTAAAAATTTCTCGTGTAGCGTCGCAACATAACTTAATTTTATTTAATCAACAAAATTGAAAAATCCTCAAGTTTTAAGATTTGACATTTTAGTTTCTATAATTTACGATTTCTTATATTGCAAACAATATAAATCGAAATGCTATATTATTCTTTTGAAATTCTCAGAAGGTTTAGCGTATGCATCATAGGTTTTTACATTTAAACAAAAAACTTTGCCAGAAGTTCAAGTTACTGAAATCGAAAACTGTAAACGCTTTAAACTACTATCTCTATGTTCTTTATGAAGTAAGTAAAGCTTCAATTCGTTTATTTTAAGCTATAGAATTTTTGTTGAATTGTTGAAAGTTATAAGGAATTTATTATACATTATATGAAAAAGTACACATTGCTGTTTCTTCTTATAGAATTAATAAGTTTAGAACCGAGGTCCTTGGAGGGTTTATTTCCTGGATACAATGGTGTGATGGCTCGAGCCAAAAAATTGCCGTTTGTAAATATTGTTCGCAATTTCAATACATTTAGTGATAAAAATATGACCATCAATCTGGAAAATATTGTCAAAAGAGATCATATTATGTTTGGTGGAGTTGGAGGGGAGATTATATTATTGGTCCATGCAGCTTATTTTCTCGTTTGGAAAATTTATTTAGCCTAATTTACATAAATTAAGACAAGTGGGTTACCTTTCCCTGTAATTTATCTTAGAAATTGGGTGCAAACCGTATTTTCTCACTTGTTGTTGTTTGCGATGAAGTTGATGCTACACAAAAACTAACATCAAGCAATCCAGTATACAAAGAAGCACACATAAGAGCATGCAGAATGGCGAGCGATCGATTAGACATTGTAGAAAGGGAGCAAGTAAGGCTTCTGAACGAGGTGCGAACAACGATTGAAAATAGCATTAAAGCAATTAAGAATGAATAGTGCGCATCATAAACAGTAAATTTACGCTTTCTTTATATCTCTATGGAGAATATGATTTAGAAGGGCATAGACCTCGAGTGATATTTCAAAGCAAAGCAAATAGACCATAAAAATGTACATGTGTGTCTAGCAATTATCCACTGCGGCTACTGAAACTCAATAGACAAACATATATGAACATTAATATGAGCGAATATGAAATTTAAAACACAATTATATTAAAGTAAATTATACCATGTTTATAATTTTGTTTATAAATGTATATTAATTTCAAGAGACGATTAAAACAATTCATATATCCGGCGAAAAAGGCTCAAAGGAGAAAGTTTTGATTCTAGAATTAGGAAAAATTGTAGACAAATAATAAAACTAATTTTATACTTTACAATACTATTTTTATAATATATTTTTTAAGGATCCTAATCTATACTCTATTACACATTGCTTACAGTAATTAGAAAATAAACCGGTATGTCTTTTATTTTGCTAACGATTTTGCTATTGCTTAAGTCAATACTCTTTTATCACAACTTAATCCGGAAAGGTCAGATTGTTATAAAAATGGAGATTTCATTTAACTTTAGCTACAAGTGATTTTTTCCTTTTCCCGCATTTCAATACTCATATGAGTGAAAGGAAATTTCATACGATTGCCGAGCTTGAGAAAGAAGTCAGCCGCTACCTAATGAAAATAGGCACGGAGTGGTACACTGGTGTTCTACAAAAACTTGAAGTGCCATACAAGAAATGCATGGACTAGTTAGCAGATTATGTTGAAAAATAATATAGATCCTGAAGATTCAAAAAATATATCACGCAGAGCTTGGAAGATCGTGAGTTGCGATTGCAGTTACAGATCAACCGACTAGAGATCGCCCACGCTAGAGTTGCTGACCGAATAGCCGATAATATTACGTTTCAAACTAGCAACCCCATAATACCGGCAAAACCCCCTATCAAACACGTGTTACCTTGATTTAATGACAAGGAATGTCCGATGTGATATCTCAGCAACTAAAATTGGTAGTACAAACACCGGGTTTGTTGAGCAAAAGAACCGCATGAATCTTAAGCGCGAAAACAATTACAATAATCAAGGGAACTGACGCAATAATCAGCGAAATAGCATCTACCCACGGAACTCCAATCCTTCAATCACGGGGCCATAGATGCAACAAAATAATGGAAATCGATCTAAAAAATACGGAGCGGCCAAACCTAGCCTGAATTCTGGGGGATGGGGCAACGTGCCCCAAAAAACAATAACTTATAGCGCAAAATCCGAATACGCCCTCATACGAGATACAAGATATGGAAATTGAGCCACCAAATAACGATGAGAGCGCGCAGTATCCGCATGAAGAAGCGATTTTCGACACGGGAAACGAGCAAGAGCTACGTCAATAGACAAAAAAACTTGGAAATTGACGTAGCACGTGGAAAGACACCGGAATTGCAGTCAAAATGTTACCTAGCCAACACACAAATCGCCGACATTGTCACGCAAGCGCTAATTGACAAAGGGGTGAAGATCACGTGTATCTACGAAAAGTTTCTCAATAGTAACTCAGATTCAGCCGCTTTCCAAGCCTACCACTGGCAGGTGTGCGCGTCGCAGGGACTAGAGTCTATAGCGCGCAAAACCCGTTCTGATCATTTTCACCAATACGCAATGCGCATGCGCGAATCTGTTCTCGACCTCTTAGAGAATTCTTGGCGGATCATTTGAAAGAATGTAGTAATGTGTCGGTGCCACTATTAGTACGATATAAAGCATTATTCTCACATTACGTGACCAGTTTTTTAAATATATTACTTTGGATTTGTAGGTTATAGTTTGAAAACTAAAGTTATTAAAAAAAGACATTTACGGAACTTTTTGAAAATATAGGGATATAAAAATGATACGCCGGCAAAACGAATGGACACACATTCTAGACTTTATTCACAAAATCTTTCGTGTCATCTCTATAATATATCTATAATACACACACACATATATCATATAAATTTAACACTAATTGGTTGCGCTGCTATTACATTCAAACTTATATAATAGTGACTTTCCAGTACACACATTAGCCTAATTATTAATTTCAATGATAACTTCACTGTTAAAAAATTTAGATCGTAATTTAATATACATGTGAATAAAGTTATTTGCAAATACCGTACATTAATTTTACTATATTATCATTTTGTGAAATTATTATGCATGTATAGTAAAGTCGGTAAAACGGAGTGCGTGAAAACAGAAAGTTCTTTAATGCGTTCAAATCCTGTGAAATATTAAAAAATAAAGTAATAACCTTAAATTACTGCGAATTCTACAATTTTAACGTAAGTACAATGGTTATTGGGGGTTGGATTTCTTAATTATTTTCTTAATTTAACTTTTCTACTAAACAACCAATGCAATTCATATTTATCTATAGGAGAAAATATTATTTCTTATTATTTATAATCGAAAATTACTGCCAAAATTGTTTTTAATTTATATAAAGTGAAAATATTGACTTTTCTTATAAATAATCAACATACGGTATATAGAATTTAATTAACATAGTTTGTTAATAGCGATTGCGAAAACCGATGTTTTAAATTTAAAATATAAATATACATTAGGGCATATCGAAAAAAAAATCGTCTGCGGAAAGTTCTTGAAGCAATAAAAATTTTCTTTTGGGAATCAAAAACACTCTCCTAAAGTTTCATAAATAAAAAATTCGTTCTTTATCCACATCGTAGATATAGTTAAACATCTCAAAAACAAAGCAACAATGATATATATTGTTATTGCCATTTATTTATCCTAAACATTATTTGGTGATATACTCGAGAAATTTACCGTAACTCTTAAATAATAGCGAAAAAGTTAGTTTTTGAGATTTTTAGCTATACCTACGATGCGAAGAGAGAAGGATTATTTTTATGGAACTTTAGGAAAGTGTTTTTGACTGCGAAAATAAAGTTTTCATTGCTATTAGTGTTTCGGGCAAACCTTTTGCAATTTTTAAATTTAAATTAAAAGATTCAAAGCAATATTACTAGCATCGCTAGAGTCCCTTTGTTTTTCAAGAAGCGTGTTACTCTTACTTATTTTCTGCTTTCTTTTCGTGGTAACTAATCTTCGATGAGGTATTATATTGCCTCTACCCGATTCACTTTTTAAGTTAAAAGACTTGGAATCCATTAAACTTTCGCTTTCTCTGATAGCTGCAATAGTTGGAGGGATGGATGATGCAATCATCTCAAAAGAATCTACTTCTTTTATTGATGTCAAACTGTCGATCAAATTAAGTTAGTTCATCAATTAATATATAATGTTCACATTTCAATAGAATTGAAAATATAAAACAAAAAACGTGATAAAATATTGACGAGAAAATATATATTACCTGCAGCATCAAGATTGCTTTTGGGAGGTGCATTTTTGTTTTTAATTAATCTGGTAACTGCATAAATATGTTTACACATTTGAATTTTAATGCAGGAATCGATGAAAGTGCAGTAAAATTCTTGAATGCATGCATTGCAATCTTCGCACCTCAGTTTGCAGAAGCAATCTTTGACATCTCTACGCACATCGTACAATTCTCTAGAACTCTGGGATGGTACAACGAAAACATCACCTGTTTTAATGATAAATTTTTCATCGATTTCGTCCGATTTCTTATGCCTCAACTTAATGTTTGAGATTGTGGTACAGAGCTTCCCTTTGTATTCAGAAATTATTTTGTCAAACAATTTATCTCTCACCAATCTCATAATCGCCACAATTGATTTATCTAATTTCTTAATCTTTTTTTCATTTAAATATTTATACTTTAAAGCTCTATCGAGCCTTTCTAAGCGCATATTTATATTTATGTTTGCACCCTTTCTGTAACAGTAGGCCAAAGTGTGTGGATTTTTCAAATATTTATTGAAATATCCCAAAAAGTCAGTCATTTCCAAGTTTTCACAGTGACTCTGCAAGAAATTTGTTACCAACCTTTCTAAAGGTTTTTCATTTCGTTCTTAAAGAATCACACTCAATTGTTTATACACAAGTACCTAAAAAAATGAAAACATTTTTAAAATTCTGGTTATTGACGGTAACATTTGTAAATCTATTGAATATATATTTAATGGTTAAATGCTTACACGAAGCTCTTTTGACAATATTTTTGAATTTCTGTTTTTCCGCCAAACCTTATCAACGTTCCACGTGCAGTACAGCCTGAAATAATAATAATGATTATAATAATAATTTTTAAAAATTAATAACATCATTACAATTGTCAGTTAAAAATGACACTGATTAATTTAATTTTTACCTTTTTTCTGGTTCCCCAATTGCATGAAGCCATGCACTGAAATTTGCTTCCACCATATGTGTCATAAACGCTTTACATGTTATAACCCTAACTTGTTTTTTTGTTTCCTAGAAAAATAAATTTGAAACTTTTTGATCTAAACGGTTCGAAATCAAGAATGCGCAAAGAAATCCCTCACGGAGTTCATCTATTACCATTACAGTATGAAGTTCAAAATCGTAACTGTTCGTTCCATGGGTACTATCCACTCATATTATATCCTCTCCATGCTTTTTGAACAATTCCGCCTGTGAAAACGTCATTAATATTAAAATAAAGTCTTGATCCTGAAACTGTGGACTATCACTGGATGTGACTCCTTGGGACTTATACAAAAGGACACAGTCCCCTTTGTCTTTCATCGAATTCACCCAAGCTTCTACACTAATAGCGTCATTTTTGTGCCACATTGGTGGATGCGCAAGGTGATACGAGTTCTCAATGTTCAGTAAATTTTATATTTTTGCTAAGGCGAATTCCTCGTAGATTGGAATCAATTACGGACTCTTTTTATTTCGTCTAAAATAGTGTCAAACGGAATTTTCTTGGCGATTTTTTTCGCCAGCTCTTGCTTTTCTTTTCTGCTCAATGACATGTGAACTAATTCAGATGGTTCACATTGATGCCCCACGTGTTTTGTAATAAGCTTTACAGTGCAATTACCTGCAAAAACGAAAATAGAATTATAATGAAGAATTTGTAATTTATCTACGAACAGGAAAAATTTTTAAAAAATTAAAAGAAGAAAAATTAGAAGAAAGGAAAAATTTATTCTTTGGATTCGGCTAGATTAATACTGTTTTAAAAATTAAAAAATGTGTTGCCCTATACTTACTTAGTTTCAATTAGAATACCACATATTATCACGGTGAGCTTCATTTTTCGTTTTTTGTTAACTATAATTGTTTATTTCCAATTTATAAGGTTTTCTCATTTTTTATAAAATATTAAATACATTTATTAATAAAAATATGAAATGAATTAAATAATACTATTACTTATTCTTCTATTACTTCTATTTACTTATTTACTTATTTACTTCTATTTACTTATTCTTCTATTACTTATTCTCCATATAAACACAAACCTCGTTTCATTTTTGTACAAAATTTTTTGACGTTAAAAAAAACAACATGTAATTTTGGAGTCATTGAAATATTTAAATCTAAGTAGCTGCTTTTAAATGCATTTATATATTGTACAAAGTCTGGGTCTAAGTTAGATGTAAAAGAAGTTTGAACAACTTTGTTAAAATTTTGAAAATTTGTTACGCAAAGGAAACATTAAAATGTGTTGCAAATTAATTGTTTATTTATTATTTTTTTATTATTTAATTTATTCTACATTTTTATTAATGCATATATTCTATTTTTTTGTGAAGAATATAAAAAAAAACTTCAGGATTAAAAAGAAATAAAAACTATAGTTGCAAAAAAACGAAAAAGTGAATTGAGAAAATGTCCCTTTATAATACACAATTGACACATATTTATTAATTATACCTTTCAATTAAGCTTAATCGAAGCTCACTGTGTTATTTTATTATTATTATTTTTAATTTTTAATTTATTTTTATTATTATTTATTTATATTTATTATATTTATTTATTTTTAATTTTATTATTATTATTATTATTTTATTTAACTCCGTTAAATGCTAGGAGATGGAAAACAAACAAGAGATGACCTTAGCCGAGGACGTCACGTTAGACGTCACGCAAGAGGGGATTCATGAGAAGATAGACGAAACTGCGAGTCTAACTGATGAAGGAAGGAGAAAACTCAAAGAGACCCTGTGGGGACATAAAAGGGTATTTCGGGGCGAACGTGGATTATTAACAAAATACAAGCACGTATTTAAAGTAGAAGAAAATATACACTTCGTTGGACGAAGTTACCCTATACCAATGGCGCACCGTGAAAAGGTAGAAGAGGAAATGCAAATAATGTTAAAAATTAAGAGTATTCAATAATCAAATTGTCCTTACATTGATCCATCGTTCCTGTATTTGAAATGGAAGTATTAATTCACCTATGCCTGGATGCACGGAAGCTAGAGATCTTATTCGAGGACTGATGGTGTCCAGAGCCGGCACAGGTATTATTCCAGAAATTCAAAGGAATGAATATAATGTTGAATCTCGACCAAGCCCTCGTACCTGGAATGGACCACACATTAAAAGGAATAGTCAAAAACATCATCACTTTTGTAGACGATACTCTTATCACATCTGCGAACAATACACAACATTTGGAACGTTTTGATAAAATTTTAGAAAAAATATCCCAAAATAATTTCCCGTGTGATCGTCTTAAGATAATAAAAAAGGGGGTACCATGGAAATGGGATAATGAAGCTCAAACAAGTTTTGATGGAATTAAACAACTCTATGGTGAGTCAATTATGTTGTACTTTACAGATCTGAGAAAGAATTATTACCTGGAAATTGACGCTAGTAACTACGCCCTCGGTGCAGTATTCTATCAATTCAACGACCTACAGGAAAAAGAAATTATTACACTAGCAAGTCGTACGTTGAAAAGCTCTGAAATCGCGTATTTCATCACGGAAAAGAAACTGCTAGCCATTGCATGGGCGCTACTAAGATTCAGAACGTACTTGTACGGAGACACGATAATTAGTCGAAACGACCACCTCGCACTTACCATTTTGAGAACATACGTGATGGCAGAACATACGTGATGGCAGATGTTTTAAGCAGATTGCAAGAAGAAAACCGCTACAAAAAATCGTGGTGAAACGCGCGTGGTAATAAACGCACGAAGCTACATGTGGACAAACGAAATAGAGCACTTGATTTGAGAAATTTCTGTCTTGTACCAACGAAACAAAATCCTAACGCAAGCCTCACAGGCTCTGCAGGAGCCAGTGCTCTCTCAAGAACCCCTAGAACTCATATCAAGTAATTTCTTTGGACCATTAACCAAAACGAAATTCGGACGTAAGGTCATTTCAGTGATGATCGACACCTTCACTAAATTCACGAAGATGTTTGCGGTGCACAAGGCAACGAGTGAAGCTGCGATACAAAAGATCAACGAGTTTACGGAAGAAATTGAGTGGCCCCAAAAAAAACTCCTTCATAGGGGAGCGCAGTTCACAAGCCAATACGGTCGAAAGAGTCAATCGCCAGCTAGCTAGACTTTTGAGGACCCTCCTACCACAATACAAACATAGCTCGTGGTTTGCCAAAATCTGGACATGAAAACGTGGACATGATTTTTAACTAATCATATCACGGCACTACGAAAGTCGCATTATACGAGGCCTTATGGGGAAGATAGCCGAAAAGGTAGTGGATGAACTTGCTGCTACCCACGTATCCTCAAGAATTAGCCAAGCAACGTGAACTAATTGCCGTTATACGAGAGAATAAAGAGGAAGCGAGAGAAACAATAAGGCCACCTCAATTGAAAGAAAAGAGGCGTGAATTCCTCAATAGGCGAATGGGTACTAGTCAAAGTCTGTAACGTATCCCACACGGCGGCAGATTTAATGGAAAAACTCTTATCGTTATACGAAGGACCGTATAAAATCAAGAAGAAAATAGCCACGAATGTCTATATTTTGAAAGGTACTGCGAATGGAAAGAAGAGAGGGCAATACCATGCAAACTGGACTTGAAAGGCCCAGGCTAGAAGCGTCAATTGAGAAAGTTCAGTCCTAGAGAAAACAACGAAAATGCCAAGCAGCTACGCAGTACGAACCATTAGACATACCCTTCAACGTGGGCATTCAATGCAATATCAAACTCGGAAAAGAAGATGTAATAGTGCGGGAAGCAGCGAATCACCCTACACGCAAAATAACAAAAGGAAAATATCCATTATGCACACTGAAAATACGTCGGTCGAAAAACATCGGAGTAGCGGAAATCAACATATTTAATGATAGTATCTTTAGCTGTATCAAAACAAAAATTTTAGAAGGATCATTCAAACATGAAGAATGAGTATCTGGCTCTATAAATTCTAACCCTATAACTTTAAACGTTCAGATTTTCTGGCAGGTGCAATCGCAACATTGCATCTTCAGACGGAAAGATTTTTGTGACAGTTATGCTAAGGAAAAGGTATGCGCTATATTCACTAAACCCACAGAATTAATAGTATAAATTTTAGCAGTTATAAATATAATTTATTACTTAATTTTCTGGAGCAGTGTGAGAAAATGCTTGGGACGAATTTTCTCGATTCTGTTCGGACGAGAACCTTGGACCACCTGAGACTTAGCTAAATGAAGAACTTATCCAGGAAAGAAATAATTTGCACAATTACCAGGTGTATACATATGAAACCGGTATTACCATCTAGCGGCCAGTAGGCACACTTGTAGGCACTGTCGGAACTTACCATTTGTGCTAATTGGCGTATTG
>NC_046658.1:145500112-145505774 GCF_010883055.1 Belonocnema kinseyi | reverse complement strand
GGGCGCATACTTTGAATAAAATATTTGTTATCATTCTCTTGAAATAAATGTGTTTTTTTCTTGAAAAAATACCGGTTTCATATGTATACACCTGGTATTTGACACTTTGATAAAACTCGTTTCAAACTCAAACATTATAATAATGTGTGGTTATTTTATTTCAAAAAGACCCGGGCTAAGCTATTCATACATTGGTATTGGTATACCCTAATCTGAAGTTAATTTCTAAGAAAATAAAAAATGAAATAATTCCCTCAGGATTTAATCTAACTAATTAACTCCGCTAATCAAACATGCTTTACTAATGTAAGAAATAAGATAAGTTAACAACTATCGATTCCTAATTCTGAGTGTAATTCAGTTTATTTATATAAGGAGTAATCAATGGTTACAAAACGTAGAATATCCGTAGGTAACGTTTTAGAAAAATATAACTCTAAACTTCAGATTTAAATCTGAAAAATCCCACAACAGTTAAGCTCTTGCGGCTTCCTTTCAATGGGGATAATAATCTGGTAATAATTCTTTTATTGTTCACAACTTTAAACAGTAGCCGTATTAGTCTAATGACATACAGCGCAGGTAATAAGAAAGCGTCCCTAACACAGGGGGGTATGGAGTGGACGTCGCGAGCGCCTCAACACTTGTTGTCGACCGTTGTCTCTGAGGCACTCAGGCTATAAATGCTTTTAGGATTCTGGGAACTCGAGTCCCTTTTAAATTTTAAGACTAGTTGTGAGCTGTTCTAACATTCACAGCTTGATACCCACAGAGCAGACAGAGATAAAAGAGTCTCCCTGTTGCTCCTGAATATATAGGGTGATTGTCAGATGGCTAAAGTATTTTCTCTCGCATAACGTTGACCAAGATCCAAGGAGTCCTTAACGTTGCTCGGATATTCGAGAGGAAAGGAACAAGTGTTAGCTTTAACTAGTTCTTATAAAACAGTCAGGCTTTGGACTGAAAAAAATATGACTGAATTTATGAGGCTATTTGCCACGAGAAATCTTTCATATATTATCTCGTTTAAAAAATAAAAGTCTCTCGATAGTTGGAAGGCACGATAAGAAGGAAAACGGTCCTCTAGATCTCCCTTCAGGTTTACCCGTTCCGATCTTCGCCTTTCAGCTGCAAGATCAAGAAGTTCATTTTTTGGTACGTCCTGGAACAAGTAGCGGCATTTAAACAATCTTATTAACATATACTTAGCCTTGAAAACATGCCTTAATATTTTGAACTAGACTTACTATTACACTCACAACTGCATATACAATAACACTTACTTTTATATTCATAACTACATTTATAATTCATTCATCGATTTCACCTTGATTTATACAATCCTAACATTGCATCTTCAAATGGAGAAATTTTTTTCCAAGTTGCAACAAAATCTTACGTGATAAGATTCCATCTTTTGAGAATCTTGAAAAATATGAATAAGCTGGGATTTCATATTTTCTTAAGTTACTAGTATTACATGCAAAGCTTGAATATTTTGTTTTTTATCGACTTTATAAATTATTTATGTTTTTTGATTCATCCTCTGCAATGACACCTGAGTATTAATATGTTTTCAAGGATGCTTTTCTCTATACCCTTTTATACTAATTTCTCCATGCTGATATAAATAAAGGGCAAATGCACGATTATATGCTTGACTGTATTCTTCTTTGATTTTCATAAGGGCGTCTTCCATGGTTTGACCAGACCGACGTTGACGACGTGTGACCCATACTTGCTGTCGTTCTACAATGTCTACTCTATCATTTGCCTCTTTGCAGGCTCTAGCGTGAGCTTCTTTGTATACTTGATTGTTCGATGTTGTTACGTGTCTCGCAGCAACTTCATCGCGTGCAACAAGTAGTGGCAAATAAAGAAATACACCCAATTTCTGATATAGCTCATAGGGCAAAGTAACCCACTTGTCTTCATTCATGTCAAATACGATAAACATATTACTCAGATTGGGAAACAAAAGGCATAGATTATTAATGAAATCTCCCGACTTCCATCCAAATATGATATGATCCCTTTTGACGAGAGTTTTTGAAGGGGATGCCATACGGTGCATACGGAATGTTTCAAAATTTCGGAACTGACCTTCATACACAAATTCTTCGACAGGCGGCATGATGCCTTTAAATCCAGGAAATAAATCCTGCAAAGTGCTCGGTTCTGAACGTATTAGTTCTGTAAGAAGAAACATCAATAGGTGAATTTTTATGCAATAGATATCAAATCCAATTTTTGTAATTTTTATGTAAATTTAAATTAAAATGTGAGATAACCTTAGAATTCATTTATTCAATTTTTTGCATTTAAGAATATGTTTTTCTTTTTGTTTCGGGTTAAGAAGAAATTTTTTTTTCTTGAGCCTAGTTTGACAGTATATTAGTACACGTGTGTTTGGCATCTCGTAAAATGCATTATTAGCTTAAATTTTGTTCGATTCAATAAGTATTCTATAGTTTAAATGAGAACTGACAATTTTGATAAATTTATAATAAATTTAGAATGATTTTCATCTGCCTTAATGAGCATTGAAAATTATATGCACTGCAGTGGAAGCTTCTAAAGAAATCAAATTAAAGCTGCGGTTACTTCATAAAAAGATTGAAATAGTGACTTCTTGAATTTACTGTCACTGATAGTGACTTTAAAAGAATAAATTAAATTTTTCATTGGTATTGTTTACATTTGAATAATATGTACTTGAAGATCTATAAAATTAAATAAATCTGATTGTTGAATCTTAAGAGTTAGACTATTAAAAAAAAGGAAACTCTCTTACAATTTAAAATATTTGGATGAGAAAACTTGACTTCTATTTGCAAGATCATTTAAATTAAATCATTTTTACGTCTACATCTCCAAAGCATCAGATATTTTTGATTATATCTCCTAATAAGTGTAAAAAATTATAATTGCAAACCAAAATAAATGCAAAAATTAACTTCGAGTTTGCAAAATAAATTTATTTATAAAATAACAAGTTTGACGTTCGAGTATAGATTGGCCATTTTTTTTTTCTTCTGCAACATATTGCTTGAGTTCAGTAGTTCCGTTATGTCGAAAGATTTTTGCATGAAAACATAACTTTTTATATTCAATGTCAGAGTTAAATCAAGTTTTTTTAAATCGAATATTTAGATTCTCACTGTGACTTTGGATACACTTTTTTCTATATTTTATTTTTTCAGCATCGCTAATGATTTTTTTCAGCCAAAAATATCTTGAGGTGTTTTCAGAAGTGTGCCCTTCAGGAACTATTTTTTGTAGTTTTTGTGATTTACTTTTAAAATTTTATCAATTGGAATTACTTGAAAATTTATATCATATACAAATTTTAATTTTCATGAGTAGTTTCATTTTTGTTCCTATGTTCATTGTTCCCCATTTTAATGCTATCGTTTACGACTTAAGCTAAAAATACTCACCCTATTTTAAACTGGTTTCAAGCAAATTTGTAAATATAATTCAGGCGAATAGTTTTGCAAAACAAAATCTTATTGCACTTGCTATTGCTTTTCCATAGAGTTAATTTGTTATACCAGTTTTTTTTATTAAACTTTGACTCGAGTAAACTCGGTTATACATCATAGCCACGACCTAAGTCAAGTGACTGATGAGATTAGAATTTTTTTTTACTTTTTACGAGCGGCCACGAGCATCGGAGGTGACAACAGTCACCTCTGGAACCATTTTTATAATGCAATCAAGTGATTTGATGAGAGCAGTATGCCGCGACATATTAGACAAAGCCTGTTTTTTACCCCATCATGGACGGACTGGGTTGCAGTCAAGTAAACGATGGGGAGACCTACAGCTTAAGGTGGGTTCCGAACCACCAGAACCTCGGAACTACTTAAGACATGAAAAGAGTAAGGCCAATCCAAACTGTAAATTTTTTTGAAAGATATCTTGCTTCAATAATAATAAGCTATAGGAACACAAACACACACAGCCAAACACAGAAATAGGCGCGTTTGCAAAAACTTGTTTTTCGGGTTCAAAGGTCTGCAAATGTGGACTTTTGAAAAAAACGGATGGCAGGCGTCTAATAAGAGTTCGGAGAAATATTTTACTTAAATCTTATGCTGCTTGTGATGGGATTTTTAAAATTAGTATTTCATACCAAAATTTTGTTTCCATATTAACGCGCATTTACTTTTATTTCGGACTAATT
Organism: Belonocnema kinseyi; assembly: GCF_010883055.1. Taxonomy (NCBI): domain Eukaryota; kingdom Metazoa; phylum Arthropoda; class Insecta; order Hymenoptera; family Cynipidae; genus Belonocnema; species Belonocnema kinseyi. The sequence continues at coordinate 145,501,585 of NC_046658.1, read as the reverse complement.
CATGATGTTCCTGAAAAAAATCAACTTAAAATTACAAATAATATATTATAATATTTTATATTTACCTATAGAATGTAGAAAAACGGCAAATATGAGCGGACGAGTGCCATTGGGGATCCACATGTTTTAATACAGTTGAGGACAGTATGAGACAATAGAAGAAAGTGTATGATAGTGATCTAGAGCAGGGCTCTCCAGCGAGGGGAAATTCGGCTGCAAATAATCATTTACCAGATTTTTTGTTTTTACCACTACGAATCTCTTCTCAGCTGTAAGAGTGAGACAACATTTTACGCTCATGAGTCAGGCGGCGTAGTAGGGGAAACGAAACATCTTGCAAATAAGTATTTGGGACACAAGTTCTCCCCGCTGATGACGTCTGATCTAGAGCACCACCTGAAGCTACTGACTTCGCAAAATATATCAGCATACACTCGCAATTTAACGAAACACTCGAGAAAAATAGACCTTTATTTACCCAACCTTACCTCACGAACCTTACCTCATGATTTACTCGAAAAATATTTTCATTACTACGATATCATCAAAGTGGAGTTTGATAAGAAATAATACAGTTTTAATTCCTTTGAATTTTATAAGATCTAATTCGCGAAATTTTATTTTAAATCTAAAGACCAGTCGAGGTGGACTTGGCTTAAGATGGGAAGTTTAGGTCTTGAAAAGAAAATATATTTTTTGCTGATAAAAGTTACATAAACAATGTCAGGGTCGAAATTACAACAATTTCCGTTTCTGATTTTTGTTCCAATTATACCTTGAATCCTACAAACTATGGAAACCAATGGCAGGGCTTGCGATTTCCAGGAACCAGGTAGTTAGCCTGGGGTCAAGCAGTTGATATCTTATACAGGCATATCAAATCTTCCTTAAAAGATTCAAACTGCGATTTTTTACAAGCATCTATTGAACTGCTGGCGAGAAGGAAAATGGATAATATTTGTATATTTCCTATTCGAAGAACATAATTAATACATTTAAACAAAATTATTATTACATTAATAAATTAAAACCATGCTGATAAATAATGTAAACATTCTGTAAAATTTAAAGCATATTAGTGTTAAAATTAAAGACTTGCCTTTTAATTTTAAAGAAATAAATTTTGAGAGGTTTTCATCTGCATACTTTGAAATTAAAAATAATGAAATTTTTAACGTTTTACAAATTTAAATTCTGTTACTTAAAAAATGTAAATTTCTTAAATTTCAAAGATTTGTAATTATACTACGAGGGTGAATCAAATATTAACCGGAATTCTTTTTTAATATTTATTTATTTATAAAACAATACAAAAATACTATTAATTATTTTTCTACATAGTCTCCTTCACGCTCTACCCATTTTTTCCAACGGTTTGCAAGCTTATTAATTCCTTGCTCGTAGAAACTTTGAGGTCGAGTCATCAACCAATTGCGCACGAATTCCTCAACATCTTGATCGTTGTCAAATCGC
>NC_046658.1:145479627-145500012 GCF_010883055.1 Belonocnema kinseyi | reverse complement strand
TCAATAAGGTCACGAACTGCACCAATGTTATCGCCAGAGACACTTGATCTTGGACGTCGATTATGACTCACATTTTCCACACTTTCTTGTCCACTCTTAAACATTTTGGCCCAATCAAATACATGAGTTTTAGACATAGTATCATCCCCATACTGATCCTTCAATTGAGTCAAAATTTCGCACGGTTTAATGCCTTCTTTAGTTAAAAACTTTATTATAACCCGTTGTGCAACGGACGCTGGAACCTGTTGCTCACTCATAGCTGTACTGACGAATTGACTGAGTCAAACAGCTCACCAAGCGTTTTACCCACTCCTAATACACTACATTACAAGAACCTACACTGTGAGAGTGCTTGCGATTGGCTAAGAAAAGTATTTGTAAAATTCCGGTTTATATTTGATCCACCCTCGTATATATAAAAAGAAATTTAAGTTGGTAAATATTCTTTGATTTTTGCGTACAAAAACAAAATAATGTTATTAATAAAGGGAAAATCGTTTAGATTTGCTGATATTTGTGGTGAAACTTGAGGTGAGTGAATTGTGGAAATGTTCAAAAGGTTTTATTGATAAGAGATTGACTAAGAGATTGAGAGATTGACAAGGGGATAAAGACATTTTTGAGGACCAAAACAGATTTGTGTGGAAGTTGAGTCTAGGTTAGTTAGTTTAAGGTTGGCGACAGGTAGAATGTCTGATTTGTTCATGTTGGTAATAGCAAGGTTTGGTAGAGAGGGGAAAAAGGAATTGGAATAATAGCAACAGGAGTGAGTAATAACAAAAAAAAGTTTAGATTTGGACATTCTTGTTAAGTCGAAAGGGGAGAACAAAAAAAGGAAAGCAAGGGAAAGTACATGAAAGCGGTAGAATATTGTGAGCGAAAAGCGTAGGATCGATTGAAGCATTCTGCAAAAGGAAGAATGGGGAGAAGAGAATTATTGAGGACAAGCAAGATTTCGGTTTAAGTTTGAAATATTCAAAAATGCTTAGATCAATAGAAATATGAGATATTTAGACTGGGTATTGGCGTAGAAAAGGTTCAATGAGTGACCCATGGCTCAACAATGGCATAAGCGTGGGTCAATCGTGGGGTGTACTTGGAGTAGGCGTGTCTCTAGATTGGATCAATGTTCACCCACAGTCTTCCCACGGTTTTCTCATGGTTATGAACAATGCGTCAAGCATAACTTATGGCCCCTCTGACATGCTTCGCCCACGGTCGAGCGTAATTTGTTTGAAATTAAACTTTGGTAAAATTGTTGAGGATGGACACAATCTACTAAATTTTCCTCACTTTTTCGAAAGGGTTGGTGAATATATATCTTCTTCCATTGGATTTTGCGCAATTTATTAAGAACTCGCGTGAAAGAAGTTAGCAAATATCTCAAGCATGGCAAGACACTTGAAAATGTCTGGCTACAGCACGAGTCAGGACTGAATATTAGCATGACGCTAGCCTTGCTCTTGTGCGTCTCCCATGCTTAAGACATGTTAAACATAAATGAATATTTTTAAGAACATGTCAGAGTCAGAGAAAATGAGTTTGCATTCAAAATGGAAACCTAAAGTTTGCCAATAGCCTGCACGTCTCTAAATGATAATCTTTACTACCCGGGTGCACCTGGTCAAGCACCAGGTAGTTTAGCGCGTATTCTACGAGAACTTTTTAAGAATTTAAATTATGCCAACTGCCAAAATAACTACCAATGTTAAGTCGACTATGAACGTAAAACAGATCGCGCACCAGGTAGCTAAGCACGTATTCTACAATAACTTTTTCGATATTTGAATTGTTCAAACGAACAAAATAACTAAAATTGTGAGTCGACAATCCGAGTGCAATTGATCGAGCATCAATCAGTTCAATATGTATTTTACCAGAACTTTTTAATAATTTAAATTTGGTAAATAACGAAACAAATTTAAAATGGTCCGTTGACGGCGCGGGTGCGCCGGGTCACACACCGGGTAGTTTAGCATCGGGTAGTTTACATCTTTTTTATAAATGTTTAAAGAAGGTATACGAATATTTTATATCTCACGATTTTTCCTTCATTAATACCATTGTTGTATTCTTTTATGCAAAAATCCAAGAATATTTACCGGCTCGAATTTCTTTTTATGTATAACAAGTTTCAAATATTTCAAATTTGAGAAATTTAAATTTTTCAAGTTACAGAATTTCAATTTGTAAAAGTTCAAAATTTCATTCATTCTATTGAAAAGTATGCAAATATCTTCAATTGTATATGTTTAGAATTAAAAAGCAAGTTCTTAACTTTTAAATCACTCAACGAAAAAAAGCAAGGCTTGCCCGACGCTACTATTCAGACAATACTCCTGTTAACGCGAGATATAGCCAAGATCTTCTTGTTAGTCTCGCATCTGGCCTCGAGCGAGACTTTATTTTTGGCCTTATGTCCAAATTTTTCGTCTTAAAGCCAAGCTCAAGGACACCGACAACCAAAGGCTCTTAAGACCTTCGAGAATGATTACTAATCCCAGAGTGTCTAGCGCACCTGGAAAACCTGGAATGCCTGGAATACTCGGGAAAGAAATTTATGCTGGAAAAGACCTGGAATACTAAGGGAATTTTTCATTTCATCTGGAATTTTAATAAGAAGCTCTGCATTTTTTATTTTAGATAAGATAGATAAACCAGGTCAGTAAACCCTGAAGTTATTTTTTAAATTACAGTAATACAAGTTTTTTATTTTTTTAGCTGTAAAATATAAATCATATTTTTTCAATATATGCCTAAATTTGTTCATCTTAAATCTATGAAAAAAAGTTTAACAATAGAGTAGCACAATAAATTAAATTTTAATCAAAACATCAATGTTTCTTTCTGAAAAGTAATTTTTTGTATACATAACTAATTTTTTCAATTTAAAATAAAACTATCGTAAATTTATATTTTCTAATATTTATTTGCAGTGATGCTGTGTAAAGTAATACAAGGAAATACAAATGACCCTATGAGATTAAATAGGAAAAGGAATTCACTTGGTCCGAAGCAGTTCTTAGAAATAAGAGTAGTGAAAGTTGCAAGCTGTGTTATTGAATTTTTACTTTAAGTAATGTGGGTAGACAAGTATTGGTGGGCGATGCTAAACAAACTAAACAAGCAAATTTGAATAAACGACAGAGCTCTAAGGTTTCGATCATGTATGCTAGTAATCATTTAGCTTTTTTGTATTTAAGAAATCCCTCTATTCAATTTAAAACGTCTAACCCTGACTGATTTGAATCTGACTGCCCAAGACTTAATTTTTTTAATGTAATTGTTTTTACTTTTTGTAAGCTTAATGGAATTCCCAATTGGTATGGATTTTTGAGCTCATTCTGGAATTTAATCCGATTTTCCTACAATGTAAAAATCCAAAAATTTAAATTATTTAACCGTTTTCATTTGATTTTTTTTGCATTCTAAAATACAAAATTTCTTTTTAGAACTATGTCCCGAATGACAACGGGTTGAAAATCCTACTCAGATTTCTTAAAATCGTAGAACACTGGTAGATGAAAATTTTATTACTGGCACAGATATCAAGTAATTAAAAGCATTCAACATTATTTTCGGACCTTTTTTTTGGGACAAGTACCGAGCTCGTTTACGTGTTCACGCAAAAGCAGCTGCTCGTAGCGGTGCTCTTCCTCGATCAGTCCTCTTATCGTGGCCGTCTCCCCATTCTTCAGACCCGTTCATCCCCTCCTTTTCCATTAATGAATGCGCACTATTTTTCAAGGGCAACAATGGTTTCTTTTATTACATGGAAATTAACATATTGCTCTTTCTTCTTACAGTACTAATAAGTTCAGAAACGATCACTTTGAAGGATTTATTCCATGATAAAATTTATTTCCCAAGTAAAAATAATTCCTTTTGGCTAAGTATTTTACCAAGACATAGCCGAGACTTAGAAAAAATGTTGTTGTGAGCCTCGCCCCTGGCCACGAGCGAGACTTTATTTTTGATCTTAAGTCGAAATTTTTCCTGAACAAACCGAGCTTAAGGACAAGGACAACAGAAAACTTTCAAGATCTTCGAGGGTCATCACTAATCCGCTTTAAATTTCAATTTAAATCCTTTCACGGAACATTGTATATGCCTGTAACGTTCATTAAAACATTACAAGTTCTATCGGCAATAAGATTGTTATCCTTAACAGATGTCAACTGCCTGGCCCCAGCCTAGCTATCTGATTCCTAGAAATCGCAGGCCCTGCCGGTGGGTTCCATACTTTGTAGGAGTCAAGGTGTAATGTAAATAAAAAATTCTAGAAACGGAAACTTTTGTAATTTTGACCCTTAGAAATAGTAAAGCCCTAAATTGTTGAAATTACTTTCTTTAGAAAAAATTCTATTTACTTCACAAGACTTAAACTTCTCGTCTTAAGAGAAGTCCACCTCGACTATTCTTAAGATTTACAATAACATTTCTCGTCTAATGACAAGTGCATTTCGACTTGTCTTCAAAACCCGTCATGAATCTTACTCATAAACTTAAGACTGGCGTTTTTGACTACTAAGTTTTGCTCCTGGCCGGCAGCGAGACATAGCCGTCTCTGAGACGGACTTAAGACGAGCAAAGTCGAACCAAAGGCAAAATATTTTTACTCGGGTATCTACCACGATAATAGCAAACAAATTAAGAACTAACCTTATACAACTTTGATCGTCAAATTAAGGAAGAAAAATCAGAATGTAATTAGAATGATAACTTTAATATATCTTATCTATAAATTATGTTAATAACATTAATATGCCGATAAAAAATTACTAACTTCATGTAAATTTTTTTACGCAAGATACGTTGTCGAAGGCTAGGGGGTAAACCACATTATTTCTTTGACTAGTCACAATAAGAAACCGCTCCCCGACATATCCTTAAGACAGGAGTTTTAAATTTATGTCTGTGGCAAATTTCGATGTCTTTATCATTTTTCTTCAGTAAAAAATCCGTCTTTTTTGGCGGAAAATAAATCTCCTGCGTTAAAAAGCTTTTTTTTAATGTCAATTATCGAACAGGTTCAAATATAAACATTTACATAGAAATTCTACTATTTTGTTAATAATTAAACAATTTAATTCGAAATTGAATGTTATTTGGCTTTAGATCGGACCACTCAGTGAACTTTTAAACAGTGGAATTGAAAAAAGGTTATCAGACATGAAATTAAACTTATTAGATTGTTGTTAAATTGGAGAAAGGAGAAACCTTGAAATATATTCGTATGCGACGACGTTGACATTTCACTTTGATTTGAGTCACAATCGAAATTAAACCTGGTTGGCCCTGATAGGCCAATCCACTCTTTTTTTTTAATCCGAAAGGACGGAAGGCCAAATCGAATTAGTATTATGTCCATCGTCCCTATTAATGTTATTAGGTTGTTTTAAGATCTAAACTGCTTCTCCATATTGTTTAGAAAGATATTGTGTGTTTTTGCAATGACTATTCTTTTGTCAAATAAAATGCTATACCCTGTTTTGATATAATTTTCAGCTATTGGTGATTGCCTGAAATGTTTTAGCCTGACTTTACTCTCATATTCCTTGATACGTTAGCTCATCGCTCTCCCGGTTTCTGCAATATGGACTTCGCCACAAAAATAAAGGATTGTCGTTATAATAAATATTTTTAAAAATACATTATTAATTTATAAAGAAAACAAAATAAAAATATTAGAATTAATATTAGATATTAGTTGTTCTGGGCCGATAGACTTTGAGAATGAATTTTTGGAAGACATAAAAAGCTAGAAATCTTTTATTTTGCAAATTATTCTCGAAAAAGTTGTTGGCCTGTAATTCTCTGGATTGGATAATTTATTTTCGTTTAGTTGGAGTATATTACGTCGTAACACCAGGTACTGGGAATAGGCGTTTCTGACTTTAAATTTGACGCGAATACGCTAGCCATATGTTGGTGTGTAGAAGTTAATTCCTCTAACCAAAAGTGAATCATGAAGGAGCAACTAATATCAGAAAGAATTTTCTTTTGGAAGTTATTATTAGGTGCAAAATAGAACGGAGGTTTTTTGTGTGTGTCAAAAGATGAATATTTTGGTTCCTGTTATCAATAATTTTATAATAACAGGTTTCCTGAATATTTTAGAAAAAGTTTCATTTTTCTTTTTCCTGGAAGCAATACAAAAGATGAAACGGAAAATTGTGCAATCACACGAGTAGCAGTTACGTTTGCGTATGTGTGGCACCCGATATTTCTTGCAAAGACGTTCCCAGAAAAATATTTAGCACTTACTCACACATTTTTACCGTTTTGTAAAAAACTAATTTTATTTTTTTTTTCAAATTCAACTGTTCAGTCGAAAGTTATTCTGCTTTATTTGAAAATTCAACAACTTGAATAAAAGATAGAGGGCATAAACCATTACCTAACATCAGGAGTGATTGTAATATCGACTAATCACCACGTGAACAACTTTCACTAACGGAGGAAAGAACAACGGTTGTTCTTAGTACTTCAAAACTTAAACAATTTATCCTTCTGACTTTTTTCTATAAAAAGAAAATTGTCAGAGTTAGAACATTTTCAAAATAAAAAAAAATAGAATAAAATGAACATTTTAAGCCAAACAACTCATGGTATCAAAAAAAGCCAAAAGAAGAAATACTTTGCTTTTTGAAAGCCCTACGGGACTACGGTAACAACTTTTTTAATTTAGTTGAAAAGTTGAACATTTCAAATTTGATCGTACCAAAAATAATGAAAAATTCCATTTTTTGGTCAAACTATGCAAGGTACAAAAAAAACTAAAAAGCTCAAATTGCGCGCCCTGGAAAAAACTACAAATTTATAATAAATCACTTTTCGATATAAGCTACGAAAAAAAATGAGACAAAAATTGTTCATCCAAAAAAGAGCTATAATTTTTAATTGGACACGTAATTTTTGCTTTAGTCATAAAAAATACGCTTGAAATTAAAAATATTAAATTTGTTCGAAAAAACGACACAAGGTTTAAACTTAAATTACCCGACAAAAGTTGTTCGCCTAAAACGATCTATAAATCTATTATTAATCATTTTTCGATTGGACGAGTAGATCTTTTAATCGTAAAACATAAGATAAAAAATGCAAAAATGAACTTTTTGGAAAAAGCACAGAAAAGACAAGAGAGGGCATAGGCTCCTATATAGGACCCTATATAGTTTCCTGTATTAGACCCTATGCAGATGCGCAGGAGTTACATAAAAAATGTATTATAATTGATATAAAAGTGTTGTGTATAATGTAGAAAAGTTTACATGTTAGACAAAATCGAGTGCGAAGCACGAGATACGTGATGAGAATGTGTTCGTTAAAACCGAAAGCGCTTTAACAAGAGAAAGTTTAAAAACACAAAATTACAGTTGTCAGTCCGTTGACTTTTGATTTCAAAAGGTGCGTCCACGAATGCGGGAGAAATATAAAAACCGAGCACGTAGCGCAAGGTAATCGAGCGCGGAGCGGGAGATAAATACAAAATCGAGCGCGACGCGCGAGAACCAAGAGCTGCGCGCCATAGGCGCGCTCAAACTTGCGAGCGAAGCCAGCCGGGCGCACAGCACGCGATGACAATATGCCCGCATAACGGGCAGATTTTTTTTTTGGAATAGTCTAGTTCTCAAGATTTTACCATGAGATTTATTTAATTTTATATATTTTGAACTACGAGTTCTTTAAATCTAAACAATATAAATGAAAAATTAATTTACACTTTGGAAATCACAGTCGGTAAAGGTAAATATAAGAAGCCACTATTTCTATGTTTTTATGAAGTAACTGGAGCTTCAATTTCATTTTTCCTTAAGCTTCCTTACAGTGCATATAATTTTTAATGCTAATGGGGACAGATAAAAATCATTCTAAATTTAATATAAATTGATGACAATTGTTAGTTCTAATTGAAACTACAAAATATTTATTGTACCTCAAAAATTTAAGCTATCAATACATTTTATGAGATCCCAAATTCTCGTTTACTAATATACTCTTAAACTGGGTGCCAGAATTTTTTTTTAAATTTCTTTTTTGTGTTTTTTCAACCTGAAACATAAAAAAGAACATAGCCACACATGCATAGAAATGGAATTAATAAATTTCAGGATTATTTCATATGTTAAATTTAAAATGACCTTAGACAAGAAAAAATTAGATTTTGTATCTATTACATAAAAATGAACCTATTTCTGTTTCTTCTTACAGAACTAATAAGTTCAGAACGGAGCACTTTAAAGGATTTATTTCCCGGATACAACGGAGTCATGCCTCCAGTCCAAGAATTGTTATACGAAGGTCAGTTCCAAAATTTCGAAACATTTCGTAGTCAACGTATGTTATCCTCTTCAGAAACTCTCGTCAAAAGGGGTCATATAATATTTGGATGGAAGTTGGGAGATTTTATTACTAATCTGTGCCTTTTGTATCCCAAACTGAATAATATATTGATCGTATTTGACATGAATGAAGACAAGTGGGTTACTTTACCCCGTGATTTATATTTGAAATTGGGTGTATTCCGTCCTTTTCCACTTCTTGTTGCACGGGATGAAGTCGCTGCGAGACACGTAACAACGTCGAATAATCGAGTATACAAAGAAGCTCACATTAAAGCATGCATGCAGGCAAACGTTCGTGTAGACATTGTAGAACGAGAGCAAGTACAGCTTCTGTTCGAGAGCGAAATTCACGCGCATCTTAGGCCGAATCGGCAACCTACAACAATTAAGGATGCCGCTATGAAAATCAAGGAAAAATATAGTGAAGCATATAATCGTGCATTTGCGCTTTATTTACATCAGCATGGAGAATATAGTATAAACGGGTATAAAGAAAAGCATCCTTGAAAAAAACATTGATGCTAAAGTGATGTTGTAGAGGACGCATACAAAAATATAAATAATTTACAAAGTCAAGAAAAAAGAAAATATTCAGGCTTTGCGTGTAATATTAGGATTTGAAAAAAATGTAATACCATGTGATTCATATTGCTCAAGATTTTCAAAATTTGGAACCTCACCACATTAGATTTTGTTGCTAATTTGAAAACAAATTTTACGTTTGAAAATGTAATGTTAGGACTGTATCCATCAATTGCTGGATTATTTGATTCAGTTGGAAGAGATTTTACTAGAATCAAGAAAAATATTTTGTTGAGTCAACCAAAAAATTTTATTGAAAGCAACTTAAAAGCCACGAGCGCATGGACACTTATTACGACAGCGGACTCCAATTCAAGTTGAGGGTCTAAGAGGGAGCGTTTAAATCGTCGCCAGTCAGGCATACTACCTTGATCAAAAAGTTCCCGAAATCATAACCGTGTGGCGCCCTTTGCAGTCCGATTTATATTTTTTAATTTCTGTAGGTTGTCACACCTTTTAACAACATTCCCTGCGAATTTCAGCTTTCTAGCTTGACATTTGTAAATGTAACGCAATTTTAAGTGCATCTGTTTTTTCGCGAATTTCGATTTTAAAAATGGATTTAATTTTGCAACAACGTGTGTGTTGTCGCACAATGCCATCCTTATCCGTGAGTTATTCACCGAAAACTCAACTAATACGAGGTGTGTTCATAAAATAAGGCGACTTTTCAATTTTCGCGGGCTGCGTACATTAAAATTTTAAATTTTTTGTTTTGTTGTGTTGGTATACTCGTCACGATCATATGTTCACAGTTTTGATTATATAGCTCGTGTTGTTTTTCTGGCAGAGGCGTAAAAGGTTATAAGGATTTGGCGTTCTCGGCGATTTTCTTCTTTCGAAAAAAAATGGAGCAAAGAGTTTGCAGTAAATTTTGTGTAAATGGAATCCAGTGCTCTAAAACTCTTGAAATGTTGATAGTTGCATATGATGAGTCTACTCTGGGTAAGAAAAATGTGTATAAGTGTTACAAGCTGTTCCAAGAAGGCCGAGAGGATGTCGAAGACGAACCACGCCCTGGACGTCCCGGCACGTCAACAACAGATGAAAACGTTCAAGCAGTGGAAAAAATGGTGTTGAAAAATCGCCGAATTACCATCAGAGAAGTTGCTGTAGATGTTGGCATATCGGTTGGCTCATGCCATGCTATCTTTTCGGACGTTTTGGGCATGAGACGTATGTCAGCGAAATTTCTTCCAAAACTGCTTAAATTTTATCAAAAGATCCATCGCATGACCATCGCTCAGGAGATGTTAAATGAAGTCAATAATGATCCTGATTTTCTCAAAATTGTTATAACAGAGGATGAATCTTGGGTATATGGTTATGACGTCGAAACTAAAGCCCAATCGTCTCAGTGGAAGCATTTGAGTCTCCAAGACCGAAAAAAGCACGTCAAGTTCGGTCAAATGTGAAGGTTTTGCTCACTGTCTTCTTTGATTACCGTAGCGTAGTGCATCAGGAATTCTTACCACAAGATTGTACGGCCAATAAGGAGTATTACCTTCAAGTTATGTGCCGTTTGCGAGAGGCTATACGCAAAAAGCGCCCGGAACTTTGCAAAAACAATTCGTGGCTTTTGCATTACAATAATGCACATGCTCATTCATCGTTGCTTGTGAAAGATTTTCTGACCAAAAACCTCAAAAAGCCTCCATATTTACCGGATTTGGCCCCCAGTGACTTTTTTCTATTCCCAAAACTGAAGAGACCCATGAAAGGACATCGATTTTCAACGATTGAGAAGATAACAACTGCATCGCTGAAAGAACTCAAGACTATACCACAAAATGATTATCAGAAGTGCTTCCATGATTGGAAAAAGCATTGGCACAAGGATATTATATCTACGGGGGATCACCTTGAAAGGGGACAACATAAATATTGAGGAATAACTAAATATATTTTGACGAAACCATAAAGTCACCTTATTTTTTGAACACACCTCGTACAATTCCGCAGCCATCAAATTCGCCAGATTTAGCTTCCTGTGACTTTTTTTGTTCAATAGACTGAAAAAGAAACTACGCGTAACGCGTTTTAGCAGCCCATCGGAGATAATACAAAAATCGAAAACGGCACTGATGGGCATACCGAAAATTAAGTATCAAAAATGTTTTGATAGCTGGAGCAAGCGCTGGCATGGGTGCGTGGAAGTCGATGGGAATTACTTTGAAAGGGACTACATCAATATTTAAGAATAAACTTATATTTTTAATTTTGAAATCCGTATGATTAAGGAGACTAAGTTCAATATACTGTACACAGGTTTTACAGCGATTTATTTTAGATATTTTTCTGTTCATTATATTTTTTATGATTGTTGAAAAATGTACTATTAATGACCCATTATCAACAAAAGAACTATAACGTTCAAGTACTTTTAGGCATCTCTAAATAAAATAAAATATTTCTCGTCCTTTCCATGTTTTCGAGGCTGCACTTAGAAACTTCTGATCTCCTAAGCCTCTTAATATTAATATCAATAATTATTCATTGTTTGTAAAACGAAAAGTATTATCGCATGAATCCATCACACAAATGTTGGTAATAACTAAAACCTTAAAAAATATAAAGTTGGATCAATAAAGATCTGTTTTTATGAAACCTTTCTTTAAACTGTGAGTATATGTTAATAAGATTGTTCAAATGCCGCTATTTCTTCCAGGACATACAGGTCTGTTTGGAAGTACAATAGAATATATGCTTCAAATTGTATTGTTGAATTAAATTTTGCTTGTTTTGAAGTCTTCAACTTAGCATATTGTAAGTATATAATAATAAATAATATCGATAATTATGTGAAGATGAGAAATAAAAGATCATTCTATCGGATTTGTCTTGTCCAATTTTTATATTAAAAGAAAAGACCGAAGAAACGAGGTTGTAGCCAAATTTTTAAGAAACAAAAAAATAAATTCTTAATAAAAAATATAAAAGTTGATATTTCTACTCAAGGCGATTTCTAATCTAAGTTTAAAATAGGTTTGTTTAAATAGAAATCTCAATTTTCAATAAAACTGTTAACTCTCCAACTAAAAATAATAATTTCCAACCAAAAAGTTGAAATTTCACATAGTTATAGTTTCTGATTAAAATTTTTCGTAATTAAATAATATTTAGATGGTAATTTTAATTCCCAAAAAGAAGAATATAAAATGTATTAATCGAATATAGATAAAAAATGTTAAAAGTGTCATTAAATAGAATTGAAGCATAATAGTATGCAAAATTTTATTTTCCAAATCTAACCATTTTTATTGTAGATGAAAAATCAAATCGCTTATCGTCTTTCACGTTAAAGACGCGTAAATGAGAAGGAATGATATTTGAGTTTGAAACGAGTCTTATGAAAGTGTCAAATAATCGTAAAAATTATTTCGTCTCTCGTCGATTGGACATGTTTGTTGCGCGTGATAAAATTTCAACTGGAGAGGTATCATCATCAACCAATGCAATATGTAAGGAAGCTCGTATTAGAGAATTTAGGCGGACAAACGATCGAGTAGACATTGTCACAGAACATCAGGAAAAGTTTTCATATGAGGGCGGAACAACCCTTAAAAACATCATTCGAGAAATTAAAGTAGAATACACTCAAGCATATATTCGTGTATTAAACATTCTTTTACGTCATCATGAAGAATATAATATAAACGGCCGTAGATAAAGAGCTATCTTACCGCTCACTTATGTTGGGGCGTAATAGGCTCATAGAATGCCGGTTCCGAATAAAAACCATTTTTTTTTATTTTAATTTTAATGTTGGCATATCTTCTTTGAAACTTCTTGTTTCTGATAGAACAGTAATATTCTTGGGTGAAATGCATCACTTTGGTTTAAAAAGTTACTATCGATGAATCCTTATCAGCCAAATTCCTTATTAGGAAAAAAGGAAAGCTTTATCACAGGAATTCCTAATGCAAATATGGGTAATAATACAAACCCTGAAACAGATAAAGTAACGATAAAAATGCACATTTCCGTGATCCAGGAGTTTATAAAATCCCTTGCTATTGTGGAATAGTTTATGTTAGTCACCAGAATATGGTAGGCTAACGTATAAAGGAACATGAGAGCGAAGTCAAGCTAAAATTGAGACATTTTATCGCTGCTTCGGCTGCTCCGATAGAGTGATGTGAGTAAGGAGTGACGCTCAAAATAGAAGTTTAATTAAACAAAATAAGTGCAAGAACATTTTAATTAATAACAATTAATTTAATTTTAGAATAATTAATTACTCTATACTGTACATAAGGACAACCTGTGTGCCAAAAACTGCAGATCTAAAGTATTTTTTAGCTCGCTCGAGGGCATTTTTTAGGGAGTGAAAGAGCCCATCAGTTTAATTGGAAATAAAAGTTTCAATTAACATAGACAACAAAAACTGAATTTAACTTTTCGGTTGGAGCGATTAATTTACAAAAAAAAAATCTTGAATAAAATATATGTATTCTTTAAAAAAATATGGATTCTGAACTAACCATGGTCTATCTTTACCTTTAAAGCAATAAAGCCACATTTACTTGAAATCATAAAAATGATGTATCTATTGGTCATTCTGTTATAAAAATAAAAAGAATAAAAAAGTAAGGTAACCTAAAAACAATGCTAAATATTTATTTAAATTTGAACATTAAAAATAATACGTTATTAAAATAAACTAGTGATATAATTGAAAATCAGCATTTTGTTTATTTGAGCTTTTAGGAATTCAGGTACTTTAAATTAAAATTCTTACACTAGCTGAAAAACTTAGATTTAAATTTTCAACATGTTGTGGGTAATTAGATACAGACTGTCTTTGATGCCCATTTGAGTTTTATATGCATCCAACATTTTCCAGATGTCTTGGGATTGATTGTTGAAGTCGGAAGTAACAGACAGTAATTAAACGACCTTTCTTTTGTCTCATTCACTGAATCCAGTGTGACACCTAGCCGCTTGCATGCACGCACGACATTATAAAAATGAAAAATTGTGGAAAATTCAGAAATATTTTTAAAATACAGGAAATTACTTCTATTTTCTTATGATACGTTTAGACTACATTTCAGAGATATTTTTTACATGGAGTTGGATGAAACTGCTCCAAACAATAGAAATTTACAATTAACCGAAGACCGATAATTTTTATGGAGAATGTTGTAGTCAAAATAATTAATTTTCAAAAATAAGAAAGAAGAATTAAAAATTTTTCAATGATACGATTATAACTAACATGATTAATTATTAAAGAAATAAATTAAATTTTCAACAAACCACTTCGACTTTTCACCATGTAGTGTAATTTGTAACAAAAAAAGTTTGTTTATTTACCAAAAATATATTAGCTCAGATTTCAACGAAAACATGCATATTTAAAGAACAGCTGAATCATACTTTCGACTGAGATAGTGAAAATAGGCCGAATATCCACCACGTGTAAAAATGATCTGTGTACTCTATTACTCTTTCTTTCTGATTTCCTTAATTTTGTTGGTAAATGTATAATATTATAATATAATATTTTTAATTTTAAATCAAATCTCTAATCAGATAGATAAATTTACTACAAAGAAGATGATTTTAAATCAAATTATCTAAATAATATAAAAAAAAGTTTGTCATAAGGACAACTGCAGGATTTCGCCAGAAGCGGATGCTAATCTGAAATACTGCGACCGATCCCAGCGAAATCGCGATGAAATTTCCGCTATAACTATGTCTCACGAACATGAGATAGGTGGTTACAGTATGTGATGGAATCCAACCGATGATCCGGCAACAGTTCCATGCACCCTGCGGATGCAGGTCGTTCCCGCATGAGTTTGGAAACTACTAGGCAGTCTGATAAGCCCCTGAAAAATAAAACACGGAGACGTTTTTTTGGCCAAAGTCGGTTTTATTTTTCAATATACTCTTCTTTTAGGTCGATAGAGCGAGTCCAACGATTTTCTAACTTTTTGATATCGTCCGAAAAGTACTCGATCGGAAGGTCTGCAAAATACGCCTCAGTTTCAGCTATGAGCTCCTAATTTGAGTAAAAACGCTTAGCGGTGAGCCATCTCTTTAGGTTAGGGAACAAGTAATAGTCGCTGGGGGCCAGGTCTGGTCAATACGGTGGCTGAGGAACCAATTCGAAGCCGATTTTATGCAATTTTGCTTGTGCAACTAAGCATGAATGAACAGGCGCATTGTCGTGATGATAAAGCGGTTTTTTTCTTCTTCAAATGCGGTCGTTTCTCGGTGATTTCGATTTTCAATCGGTCCAATAATGATGAATAGTATGCTCCGGTTATGCATTCACCTTTTTCAAGATAGTCGACGAATATTATGCCATGTGCATCCCAAAATACGGAGGCCATAACCTTTCCGACCCATTGTTGCGTTTTTGGACGCTTCGGAGCACTTTGGCCCGGTGGAACCCACTGTTTTGCCTGTTGCGTTAACTTAGGAGTGTAGTAGTGGATCCAGGTTTCATCCATGGTTATGAATCGGCGCAAAAACTCGTTCGGCTTACGCGAAAATAATGCCAAATTCTTCTGGGAAGTTGTCACACGAATTCGTTTTTGGTCCACTGTGAGCAAACGCGGCACCCATCGAGCGCAGAGCTTCTTCATGTCCAAAAATAAATGCACGATATTGGCCACACGTTCCAATGATATGCCTACAGCATGAGCTACTTCTCTCAATTTCACTTTGGGATCATTCAACATCGTATCATGGATTTTCTCGACATTTTCTGGTGTAGTGACCTCTTCTGGGCGCCCAGATCGTTCAGCATCAACTGTGCTCGTACGGCCACAACGAAACTCGGTAAATCACTTATGAATCGTTCCAATCGACGGTGCATAGTCCGGGTAATACTTACCCAGCTTGGCCTTGGTCTCGGATATCGTTTTCTGGCGAAGATAGTAGTGTTTGATCAAAACTCGAAACTCAGATTTTTCCATATTAAAAAAAACTCAGAGGTTAGTCGCTTCTCAGTACTGTAACCAGATGCTCAGAGTGTACATGGCACGCTTTGCAGCTATCATCGGGAATTAATTGGATCAAAATTTTGCGACGGTATGTTAAGGTTGGAAATGAGACTGTCTTGAAATGCGAAAATGAAACCCTCTGTGCCCGACTCCAACTTGCGTGATTTAAGGAAAGCAAAAGTTAGCTCACACGACATTGAATGATTTTCCATATATCTGTGGAAAGTGCCGTGCATTCTCTTATCAAAAAACTGTTCACGGGACTTTTTCTCTTGCGCTTTCTTATCCGGGCTTTCTATCCCGATAGATAAAATTTGATGCATTTTGTTCACCCCTAATACTAAAGTTAAGTCCGAGTGTTTCAGCAGCCTCCTCCGCTGCTTTGTACAGAAACTGTACTAGAGAAATTCATCTTTTTGACTTAAAATTCCACGTTAGTTGTGAACAAACTTTGAGATTAATAAAATGAACAAATAAAACCAAAATTAAATTTTGTGAAATGAACTTTTTTGAATAAAATCTCACTCTGTTGTATAAAATTATAAAATTTATTTAATAATGTGAACGTAAAATTGGTGAAGGAAAGATTATTAGACTGAATTTGAGAATTATAGTAAACGAACGGACTATAAATCAACGAAGTACCAATAAGTAAGTGATACAACTTAAGCGCACCTTGCGATTCAAAGATCAGAAAGCAAATAGCCTCGACCCTAGTTCTTGCCTTAGTTTTATTTAATCAAGAACTCTTTATCCCCTCCAAAACTTCCTTCTTTCGTTCTCTCTCTTAGTCATTCATTTTTATATGTGTCATACTAATTCGTGCGCTTTAGCACGTATCAAATTTCGCGGCTTGGTCCCGCAGCCTACCAGCCACGGCCAGACAACAAGTACCGAAAAAATTCAAGTATAGTGCGTGGGGGGAGGGAGTGTGAGCTTCGGAGAGTAAATTAGTGAATTAGTGCGTTGGTCAGCTTATGAGTCTGTATGTGTGTTATGCATGTAGCATGCGTGTACATGAGTGTCTGCCTTTGCACATGAAAATTTTTTTCCTCCTTAAAATGGAAATCTCTTGGATTTTCCGGGGAAGAAACAAGGCCTCAGGTTACCCTGAGCACAAAACTACAACTTCTAGGCCACAGTTTTTACCGTGCACTAAGAGCCCAAGCGCACCATCTATATCTTTTTAACTTTTCGATTCGTTATGTTAAATAACAACCATTTCTTTAAAAAAAATGTCTACTTTTAATTTTTCAATTACTGATCGACTGTTTTGCTCTCTAATCTTTGATCACATTTTTATTTCATTAATATTTTTTCTTATAAATCGCTTATCGTCCATGAAGGCACAAACTAATTTTACTTACATCTAAATTGTCAAGCTTTACTTCATGCATCAAGTTTAAAAAATTAGTTTTATGGTTATCTTCATCATAATGTTCACATATCTGATCAAATTTCAAATTGCCAGATTTTCATACAAGTTCTCCTTAAGCCTTCGATGTTTAACATTTTATATTTCAAGATTAAAAATTTAATTTGTCCATAAACATTATATTGTCTTAACACAACTTTTCTTGCACAACATGAAATTTACGTAAAGCTATTCCTTAAACATTTTGGAAGCATAATCAACTTAACAACTATTGCGTCATTTTTCATATTATTAGTTCTCGTGTCGACAGCAAACCGAAACCTTCTTAAAAATTATATGACTAATGCGTGTTGAATGAGAAATATCAAAACTACAAAATGACTTTTATTTCAAAGATCGTAGAACTGCGAGAAATGCCAACAAACAGACGATAACTGACCAGATTTGAATTAGGTGTTGCGTGATTTTTCTCGATATTATATTACAATATTATTCATGCTTTAGCTTCTTCGAAAGATTTCATGGACCTGCAATTGACACGAGTTAATATTACAAATTTATTTGGCGTTATCTAAGATAAGTTATAATTATATTTCTGGCGTATTTGTTAATCCTAATTGAAGTGACTCAATATGAAAAACGCATTCTACAATCATCAAAAAAATAGGATATATTATAAAAACATTAGTTACGTCAGTAACAACTTTTTTATTAAAAATTCGTCTCAATTGGTTGATAACGCAGGACCGCAAAATGTTTTTGGGAGTCTACTTGGGTTCTCATAGGTATAGTTGATGTTTTTGGGGTTGCTGAAGAGAAATCTATTCACAGAATTAAGCCAGCACGTCAGGATTTGCATTAAAATTCAAAAGATGGTTGAAAACCTGGAATTTTTGCATACATTTCGTCCCTAAATTCACAAACCCCAAATTATTAAACTTCAAACCCACAAGCTACATATCCACAATCTCCAAGCTAACAAGACCTTAACCCAAAAACCATAAACCAACAAGCATCAAACCCACAAACTCCAAAACAACAAGCCCCAAACCCACAAGCTCCAAATACACATATTCACAAACTCCAAACCAACAAGTCGTACGTTTATGGTTATGGATCTTGTGGGTTTCGTGTTTGGGGTTTGTGAGTTTGTGGATTCGGGGTTTGTAGGTTTGTAGATATGGAACTTGTATATTTGTAGTTTGTTGGATTAGAGCTTGTTGATTTTGGGTTTTTGGGTCTGGAGCTTTTTGGTTTGGGGTTTGTGGGTTTGGGGTTGATTAACAACTAACGATTAACAATCCCTGTTTCTGCTTAAAACTCGTCTATTTTATTGAAAATTTATCTCCTTTATTAAAAACGTTATCTTTTTTGTTTAAGAATACATCTATTTGTATGGAAATTAATTATATGTTTTCGTTGAGGATTCAGCTGTTCTTTAAATATGCATGTTTTCGTTGAAATCTGAGCTAATATATTTTTGGTAAACAAACAAACTTTTTTTGTTACAAATTACACTACATGGTGAAAAGTCGAAGTGGTTTGTTGAAAATTTAATTTATTTCTTTAATAATTAATCATGTTAGTTATAATCGTATCATTAAAAAAATTTTTATTCTTCTTTCTTATTTTTGAAAATTAATTATTTTGACTACAACATTCTCCATAAAAATTATCGTTCTTCGGTTAATTGTAAATTTCTGTTGTTTGGTACAGTTTCATCCAACTCCATGTAAAAGATATCTCTGGAATGTAGTCTAAACTTATCATAAGAAAATAAAAGTAATTTCCTGTATTTTAAAAATATTTTCTGAATTTTCCACAATTTTTCATTTTTATAATGTCGTGCGTGCATGCAAGAGGCTAGTTGTCACATTGGATTCAGTGAATTAATAACATGTTGAAAACTTAAATCTAAGTTTTTCAGCTAGTGTAAGAATTTCAATTTAAAGTACCTGAATTTCTAAAACCTCAAATAAACAAAATACCGTTTTTCGATTATATTACAAGTTTATTTTAATAAGGTATTATTTTTAATGTTTTAAATTTAAATGAATATTTAGCATTGCTTTTAGGTTACCTTACTTTCTTATTCTCTTTATTTTTGTAACAGAATGACCAATAGATACATCATGTTTATGATTTTAATTAAATGTGGCTTTATTGCTTTAAAGGTAAAGATAAACCATGGTTAGTTCAGAATCCATATTTTTTTAAAGAATACACATATTTTATTCAAGATTTTTTTTTTTGTAAATTAATTGCTCCAACCGAAAAGTTAAATTCAGTTTCTGTTGTCTATGTTAATTGAAACTTTTATTTCCAATCAAACTGATGGGATCTTTCGAAAAAAAAATATATATATATATATAAATATAATTAAAAATTTGTCATAAGGACAACCGCAGAATTTCGCCGGGAGCGGGTTGCTAATCTGAAAAATTGCACACGCTTCCAGCGAAATCGCGGTAAAATTTCAGCTATAACCACGTCTCACAACCGTGAGATAGGTGGTTACAGTCTGTAAAGGAATCGATACGACGATCCAGCAAAAGCCTCGTGGACCCTAAGAACACGAAGCCACCCAAGGACAACTGCCTTCTGCATTTTTCCCGCAAGTGTTCTAGCATATTGTTGACACGCAGGGATGCTTTTTAGGCTATTAGCAAGTGAAAGCTTGGCACCTCCAAAAGCGCCCATGATAAGGACGATCAGTTTAACAGAATATTCCGGGTACAATCGTTGCAACTTCCTTATAAGGTCTCGATACCTCTCTTTCTTTTCATTCTCCTTGGCTGTGATGTTTTTGTCAGCTGGCGCCGAAAATTCGATAACGAACATGGTTCGCTTCTCGAAGTCAAGAAGAACCATGCCAGGCGTCGAGTGAGCAACAGAAACAATTGTCGAGAATATAAAGTTACAGTATATACGGCACTTCCCATTCAAATATGAGGTGAAAATACGGACCAAATGCTGATGGGTTGAAGAAAACTTCTTCCACCCGAAGGTTTTAATATAATCTGCTCCCGGTGCGGAATAGTTCTTCATCCCTCTTAATACTTTTTTCACCTCCTCGGTAGTGATGGGTGGGCATTCTTTATCAGGTGTTATGAGG
>NC_046658.1:145473418-145479527 GCF_010883055.1 Belonocnema kinseyi | reverse complement strand
ATGACAATAGGCAAAACATGCACTACGTGTTTATCTTGTCGGTGTGGAAATGGAGCAGAATGTGAAACAGGAGGAATCAGTAAATCAAAATTAGCTACGTGGCATATGAAAAGGCCATCAAAAAACGTATGAAAAAAAACCTCCTAGAAAAATCTATTTCTCTCTCAATTAGTGTCATTTACTCTCGTCAACTGTCGCATACTGTCTTTGAATGTATTGAAAAATGTTGATCCCCTCTAGTACTCTATTGCTCACTCTTGCTGTTTTCCTCAATTCTATTGGTAAATGTATAATATCATGGATACATTTTATACCAGGAATATTGTTTTTGACGATAAAAATAGATTTTGAAAAATCGTATGAGTTGAATACAATTATTCCACAAAATTAGAAAAAATCATTGAATCCTAGCCTCAAATCTTCCACAAAGTTTTCGATATTTTTTCAAATAATAAAATTTTGTCACATTTTCAACGTAAAAAAATATTTAAACTTTTATCAGGAATCTAAAAAATTAATTTTTAGGCTATTTTTACAATTTTCTAAAAGAATAAATTTCCCTGAAATCTGCAAAATTTCGATAGAATATTTATTTATTTATATTGAATAAATAAATGTATTTATGATAATGGTATAAAGAATGTGAAGTAATATTTTATATAACAGTTTTACCCTAAATAATACGGCTTTTGTTTTCTCGTATGTAAAAAATTAAAGAGTATTTAAATTCTCACAATTCTTTTAATATACAACATAATTTTAAATCTTCTGCAATTTAATAATTATAATGTCATTGATCTTGCATTTTTTTTGAAAACTCAGATTATTTTGGGTATGGAAAAACCATTTTTTACTTTCAAATATTTCAAATTGGTAAAATTTGTGAAGTGCATTATTTTCAATTAAAAATTGTAAAAATTAAGACGTCTCCAATTTGTTAACTTTGCGATTCAAGTTTATGCAGGCCTGACGATTTTGAACATAAAAAGATTAATTCTACACATTTGTCAATCAAAATTTTTAGTTTATGATAAGTTTGGAAACTAAAAGTCTAGTTTTCAATTTTTTCACCTCTAAAACTGATAAAAAAATGTATAAATTCATTTGATAACTAAATGCATTGTGCAAACTCAAAATCAATTTTTAGAATTGCTTTGCACCTTTTTTATAGTTGACGATCTTTCAATCTTTTAGTTCAAAAAGTGAGTTTCGCCAATTCTCTAGCTGTTAATGTAGGTAATTATTTCGCACATCATCAAGTTATTAAATTTGACTAATAAAAATTTACCGTATCGAATACAAATATTTCCACAGCTACACGATGAAAATTCATTGATTCATTGAAGACTCTAGAAAATAATTTCAAATAAAGAAGGACGAGGTTTTAACAAATAAATTAATTTATATTTATGTATTAATTATTATTCATTTATTCACTCAATTAATTACTTACTTACTAACTCTATAACTATTCAAATTACCGTAAATTTCTAAAAAAATTTAAATTAAATTTTTAGTAATTTATATTATATTCCTCCCTACTTCCACTAAAAATACACTTGTCGAAATGGTCTACTTTGTCCCGCTAGGTACATAATACACTATTTTTACTATGCTGGTTCTTTTCCTCACTTGATTTTTATAGATCATGTTATGTCAACTACATCAAAATTCGCATATTGCTCTTTCATCTTATAGAATTAATAACTTCAAACCCAGAACTTTCGAGGATTTGTTTCCTGGATACAAAGTCATGATGCCTCCATTCGAAGAATTTCGCTTTGAAAGTTAGTTTCGCAATTTCGAAATATTTCGTGACGACCGGATGAAATTCATTCCAGCACTTTTCGTTAAAAGGGATCACATCATATTTGGATATATATGGTGAGGTTTAATTAAAAATTCACGCACTTTGTTTCCTCAGTGGCGGAATTTGTTTGTCGTATTTGACATGAATGAAGACAAATGGGTTATTGTGCCCCGTGATTTATCTCGAAAATTGGGAGCAAGTCGTCATTATTCACTTTTTGTCGCTCGAGATGAAGTTGCTGCTACACACAAACTGACAAACAACGCGGGCCAAACAACGCTTGAAAACAGCATTCGAGCAATTAAGGAGGAATACAATCAAACATATGATCGTGCATTTGCGCTTCATTTACATCACCATGGAGAATATAATATAAACGGACAAAGGAAAAGGCATCCTTAAAAAGGCGGATAACTGCTCAAGATTTTCAAGAAATATAATCTTATTTCGGCGTCTACAGATACCATGTTAGGAATCTATCCATTACAGTGAACAAAATTTGTTTTTGATCTATGAAATGAGTTAAACAAGATTTTACTAGAATTTGGCAAAGCAATTCATTGATTCATCCAAACTATTTTGTTGCGCGCATATCAAAATCCATCAATTAAAAGTATCTTAAAGGCATAACAATGTAGATGATATACTTACGTAGACTTAAATCCGCTGTATTATACATAGGTTTTACTGACGGAGTTAGAAAGATGCATTATTATTTTAAAGAACGAAAAGCATTAGCGCACATATCGATCATACAAATAATGATAATAATTTAAACTTTGAGAGAGATAAAGTTAGACCAATAAAGATCTGCTTTTCTGAAGCCTCACTCTAAACTGTGGATTTGTGATGATAAGATTTTCAAATTCCGCTATTTGTTGTGAGACGTACATACATACGTGAAATAACAATAGAAAATAGAATATATATATATATATAGTTTTACAGAAATCAAAAGAAACACGATCACTATCTTGCCTTTGTCTTACATATTTTTCACATTAAACTAAAAAACAAAATACAACGGGAACGATGTTTTAGGAAAATTTTTAACAAAAAAAACATTAATTCTCAACGAAAAAATCAACAGTTTATATTTTAACTCAAATTGATTTTAAGTATGATTGTAGAACAGTTTTATTTAACAAAGAAGCCTTTCAAGGATGTTCAAGAGACAATGGATATGTTCAGTGGCGATAATTCCATTAATGTAAAATAGTGGCTGAAAGAATTTCAAGAATTGGCTGAACTTTGCGATTGGTCAGATATTCAAAAAGTAATTCGAATGAAACCTATCAAGAATACATGTACAAAATGTTTGAGATTGCTGGTCCTGCTAATATTGAAACATCAGCGATGATGAAGTACATAATTGATGACATTCAAGATGCGAAAGTGAACAAACAAATCCTCCACAGTGCTACGAATTTAAAAGAATTAAAGGCAAAATTTTCATTATATGAAAGAATGAAGGAGAAAATGATGAGTCACCACAACAAGCAGAATGCAGACAAGACCCAAAAGACGCAGCCATTGCGAAGAGATAAGAAGGACAGCAGTACAGAACAGCAACTAAGAAAGACGGAGAAACATTGCTACAATTGCGAAAAAAGAATCTTATCAGCGCGGATTTTCCTATGAAGTCGAAAGGGAAGAAATGTTTTAAGTGCAATGAATTTGGTCATGTTGCGTCCGAATATGGTCAAAAAAAGACTTTAGCGAATGACTCATCAAAATCGGTATGTAATGTCATTTCGGCTGATAACGGTAAGCCTCACACTATTGTTACAATTGGAGTGAATGATTTGCGTGCGTTGCTTGATACAGGCTCAGATTTTACACTTATTCGCATTCAAACTTATGCAAAGATCGGGGCACCTCCGTTATCAGTAAGTTTATTAAAATTCAAAGGAGTAGGTGCAAACACTATGAAACATGGTGGTTTTCTAACAGACATGAATGTTTGTGGAGAATTTTATAAATTGACTGTACACGTAGTATTGAACGGACTAATAGAAACAGAACTTATTCTAGGTCACGATTTCTTTAAAATGGTTGAGTACAGGTCATCAGGAGGGGTCGCCTGAGATATACAAAAATTAATGGAAATTTCAGAAAAAGATTTAGACGATGATAAAGTTCTGAATATTTACAAAGTTGATCTTTTTGATGACGAAGATAATCTAGATTTAACTTACCTTGCCAACCCTGAATATAGAGAAAAAGTAGCACAAATTGAGCGCGATTACAAAGCTGAAAAGGTTCAACATATCGGAATATAAATGAAAATTATTTTAAAGGACGATGAGCCAGTGTATCAAAGAGCGAGACTAGTGTCAGCCGTGGAAAGGGAGGATGCAAACGCGATTATGAAAGAATGGTTAAAAGCCGGTATTATACGACCATCAGATTCTGAATACGCAAGTCCGATTGTGCTTGCCAAAAAGAAAAACGGTTCTAATAGGCTATGTGTAGACTATAGAATGTTTTATAAAAAAATCGTGAGATATCGGTTTCCTCTCCGACTAGTTTAAGAACAACTAGATTCTCTACAGGGTTCGAGAGTTTTAAGTACGCTAGACTTGAAAAACGGATTTTTTCATGTTGACGTGGAAGAAAACCGTCGCAAATATACTTCTTTCCTTGTTCCCGACGTGCAATATGCATTTTTAAAACTGCCTTTCGGTCTTTGCAATTCGCCGACTGTATTTCAAAGGTATATGAATGCGATATTTAGAGATTTTATTTCGAAAAAGATTGTATTGACATATATGGGTGATTTGATTTGCATTCCATAGATTACGAGACCGGTGTAAAAAATCTGAAAATTGTGTTAGACAAAGCGAGTCAATTCGGATTGAAACTCAATTGGAGTAAATGTCGTTTTCTACAACGAAAAATTGAATATCTTGGGCATGTTATCGAATCTGGAAGGATAAGTCCCTCAGAAGATAAAATTAAATCAGCAAAAGATTTTAAAACACCTACGGGTGTCAAAGAAGTTCAAAGTTTTTTGGGTCTGTGCGGGTACCTTCAGAAAGACATACCATAGAATTTAAGATTATCACATATTGTCAAGCTTTTACGATGACATTGAATAAAAAGAACCTTTCTTTGCGAGTACATAGATAGGCACTTTTTCTCGCGTCGTTCAAGTATATCATAGATCACCGATCAAGCCGACAAATGGCACATGTTGACGCTTTAAGTCGAAATCCGTTGCCTGAGGTCATGTTAATTGAAGAATGCGATGATAGTATTATTGCTAGGTTGAAAAAAGCTCAGCGCGAAGACAAGAACTCACAGGGTCTACTAACTATGACCGAGAATGAGGAAAAGGAAGGGTTTGCGATAAAAAATGGCATTTTGTGTAACATAGTTAATGACGATGTATTAGTAGTTGTACCAAAGCCGATGCAGTCACATATAGGCAAGCGCATGAAAAACGTCATTTTGCGATTAATAAAACTAAAAAAGAAAGGTCTACTCCATAGCATCGCAAAGGGCGAGTGTCTTCTAGATACTTTTGACGTCGATCACCTCTGTTTCCTTCCGTCTACGAAGAAAAGCTACAATCACATTTTGGTTGTGATTGATGCCTTTACAAATTTTGTGTGTGCTTCATGCAACAAAATCTACGAACGCTGCCGAAGTTGTGCAACGTTTAAAAAAGCAGTCTACGGTTTTTGGAAATCCTCGGTGATTCATATCAGATAGAGGAACGTGCTTTACATCGCACAAGCTCCAAGCCTATTGCAAGGAAGAGGGGATTATTCATGTAGGTGTTACCACAGCTGTACGGCGCCGAAACGGACAAGTTAAAAGGGTTAATAAAAAACTCATACACTATTAACGACATTGTCAGCACCGAAGCCTGGAGACAGGTACAAACAATTAGACGTTGCTCAAAAATATCTGAATGAAACTTAGAGTAGGAATACCGGAACAACGCCGTGTAATCTGATGTTCGAAACACATATGAAAATGAAAGAAGATTTGATGATAAGACAAATTGTCGAGAATGAGTGGATCACAATGTTTCAAGAAAACCGAGACGATATTAGGAGAAAAGAAAAAAAATGTATTAAAAATCCTAGCAGAAAATAAAAAGTCCTATAATCAGAAAAGAAAAGTAGCGAGAAAATATATGTATGACGATTTGCTAGCAATTCTGAGAACACAAGGTGGAGGCAAGCTTACCAGGTCTATACATATGAAACCGGTATTTTTTCAAGAAAAAAACACATTTATTTCAAGAGAATGATAACAAATATTTTATTCAAAGTATGCGCCCTCGCT
>NC_046658.1:145458621-145473318 GCF_010883055.1 Belonocnema kinseyi | reverse complement strand
TATGAAACTTGAAATGTTTGGTATTGGATATTGTTGACAGATGACAATACGCCAATTAGCACAAATGGTAAGTTCCGACAGTTCCTACAAGTGTGCCTACTGACCGCTAGATGGCAATACCGGTTTCATATGTATACACCTGGTAAGTTTCATGATGAGTTTCACGGTCCGTAACGCATTACTAGAATCATGCGTAACGATCGCTACGGAGTCGAAAAAGTTAGCAAATATAAAGTTCCAAACCTCACAACATCATCGGCAGACCATATGAAACCATGGATCGACGGCTCCAGTGATGAATCATTTGAGAGCGATAGAGATGTCAACATCTGAGGTAAGATGTCAACGCAGGGTGGCCGAGTGTAATATGCGAATTATCAATGCTTATTTAAAACTCGAATTTAATTTAGAGACTGTAACACGCGGTAGATTTTTAAGAATACATGCATAAGAATTCATAACATCGTGTCGACCACCAAGCGATAGATGAAGTGAAGGCTAAATTATAGGCTTTGGGCCCACTCCGTCGGCTTGCGGGTTCGATGCCCGCCGCGCACTCTGGAAGAGTCTCGGCGGTCCATGCGTTCAACACTGGCCTATCCAGAGAGTTTTTCATCTCCAGAGAGTCGTGCAACCGGCACCATTAAAGAAAAATGTTCTCCAAGTACTTCAAGCCATTGCTTTTGATGGTGTACAACCAACCTTAAACAGTGGGCCTCCCTCCCACCACTTACTAAGTATGTGAGGCGTTTGTAAAGGAATAGTGAGGAAGTTACAAAAAAAAGTGAATCCTTAAGGGAGATATTGAAAGCTTCCAGTAATTAGAAAAAAATTGTTGATCATTCGCCTTCTTAGGTGTAGTTCAGAATACATTTACTGAATGATAGCATGAAAAATTATTTTTTTTCTTATCTAATAATTCAAATAGTGGGTGAGGTGTCCACTTGTTTGTCTTCTTTCACGTTAAGCATGCGTGAACGAGAAGGAATAAAGATTGAATTTGAAAAGAGGCCTATCGAATTATTTTGCTGCTGGCTGTCGTTGAAATAATTGATTGGTTCCAAGTAACAATTAACTTGATTGTAACATCTGGGACTAAAGAGCAAATAGCAGTTGAATTTTTATTATTACTTTTGGGTTTTTCATCAGTAAATGTGGATGGTTAAAATCAAGGTCGTGCTGTAACGCCAAAGTCGACCAGTTTGCTGCAATAATGCTCTTTTTCACTTTCAGCAGTCACTTGTAAAAATTCTATTAACGACAAATACTAAATAGAAATGTTAAATAAATGGTTAAAAACTAATTCTACTTGCAAATCAAAAGCGTATTTTGTGACTACGCCTGAATTACCTTAGATTTACGTTTAAAGGTGTAAGAGAATCTGAATTTAATGAGCAGGTTCTTAATCTCTCGATTAAAAACGGGTGTAGTACTGCCCTACGTGTTATTCAAAAAGATTTATTCATCCACTTAATTCAATTTCCTTGCAGAATTGATTGGCTCAATACAGACAAATTTAAGAGAATTTTTTCTTGGAATGTAGCTATTACGTGACACGGGATCGAATTAAAGGAGTTTAAAAGAATTTTAAGATGTTTAAAAGAAAACGTTTATTGAACTTTTGAGAACAGAAGTTCTCCTTCGATTTTGTGGACTTACATTTTAAAATTATTTTTTATATAATGAAACCGTTCAAGCATTTGCTCAGAAAATATTTACATAAGAAGTAAAATAAATTTTTCATTAAGAAAAGGTGATTTTAATTAGGATTTGTCATTTATAGAATTTTTACATTCAGGTTAATTTAAAAGTATAGAAAAACGTTTGAATAAAGAATAAAAATTTCCCCAGAATTCACTTACAGAGAAATTAAGAAATGTCAAAATTTAAAATAGCGCGTCAGCTTATTATATCCTCTACGGCCGAAAATAGCAGGCAAATTGAGTACAATTAGGTGGTTCTGTAGTCCTTTTCCGCTGGAATTTATCTTCGCCTTGTAGCTCGTGGCGGCAGAGGATAATTGAGCGGTTTGGTGCAATACCGCGGTAATACCGTTTTAGGAAACCGTTTACCATTGATCTGTTTTGAACATAACTTAATGGAAAAATATGGAAAATAATTCACTGTTTAAAATGAAGAACAGCGTTATTACAGTAAACTGGTCGATTATGGCTTTAAAGCACGACCCGGTTTTAGCCCAAGGGTAACAGTGAGCCAGATTTTTGTTCTGTAGTCACACACACTCAAATTATGTTAAATGTTACTTGAGATAAATAAGATATTTTAACAGTAGAAAAGAACAGAATAACTTGAGAATAACTTGAGCTGAGAATAACTTGAGCTAAAAAGACGGATAATCAACCATTTTTCTTCTAATGACTCAAAGCTTCTATGGTGCCCCGTAAAACATTTTTTTTTACACCTTCGTCTCTCTTTCTATACACAAACTAAACACACTTGGTTGTGGAAGGGGGATCCATAGTATAAGGTGGATTTCAAACCACTAAAAGCAACAAGTTTAAGCACTTTGAGAACCTTTTTCCTAGGAGTACCGGGCCCACGACTATCCAGAGACGAAAAACTCCCTTGTTAGGCTCTGCTTGGTTACATAAAACTATTTTATATTCATACTTAAAATCGATTTAAGTTAAAATATCAGCTGTTACATTTTTCGTTGAGAATATATTATTATTTTTTTTTCGTAACAAATTTTCCTAAAACATCAACATAATCCCACAGTTTGGAGTACGGCTTCAGAAAAACAGATATTTTATTGGTCTAACTTTATATCTCTTAATGTTTTAATTATTATCATTATTTGTTTCACGGATATGTGCGCTAACGTTGTTCGCTCTCTACAATAATTAATAAATATTGATAGTAATATTGAAAATCTTATGCTCAAATGTTTCTAAAATCAGCCTACAAAAATGGAAAATTTCATCAATATTTTGTTTGATCAAGGGTCCATTTATAAAACAAAGGTATGCCTTTTTAACAAGAAACTTAATGTTCTACCAATGAAGAGAAGCTTGAAACAATACATGTTATCTTTCAACTCAAACAAAACAAAAACTTGATAAGAGAGCAACAAAATCGTTTGGATGAATCAGTGCAATCTTTTGCTTAATTCGGGTAAAATCCTGTTTAGCTCATTTCATAGATCCAAATAAAATTGTTCACTATAATGTATAGAATTCTAATATTTTATCTTCAGCCGCAAGAAATAAGATTCTACTTTTTAAGAATTTTGAGCAATGTGAATTACCTGGTATTTGGTGTTTTTTAAGTTTCCAATATTACATTAAGAGCCTAAATATTTTTTCTTTTTCTATACTTTATAAATTATTTCTGTTTGTTGGGCGCCCTTTCTAATGTGATCTGAGCATTAACGTCTTTTTTATGATGCCTTTTCCTATGCCTTTTTATATTCTATTCTCCATGGTGATGTAAATAATGTATAAATGCCCGATCATATGCTTGACTGTATCCCTCTTAGAATGCTCTAATGCCGTTTTCAAGGGTTGTTTGGCCCGCGTTCAGAAGCTTTACTTAATCCCTTTCTAAAATATCTGCTTGATCAATTGCATGTCTGCATGCTCTAATGTGGGCTTCTTTGTATACGGGATTATTCGATGTCAATTGGTGTGTAGTTTATCGTATTTGACATGAATGAAGACAAGTGGGTTCCTTTACCGACTTGTCTTCATTCATGTCAAATACGATAAACAAATCTCTCCAATGAGAAAATAAACTGCTTGGATTTTGAATGAAACCATACCACATATATATGCAAATATGATATGAATTCTTTTCACGAAAAGCCCCGGAATAAATTTCATGCGCCTTCACGAATTGTTTTGCAATTGCGGTTCTGAACGTCAAAGTGGAAATCCTCGAACTTTGACATGACGTCGTTGTATTCATGAAATAAATCCTCCAAAGTTATGGGTTGTTAACTTATTCATTCTATAAGAATAAAGTGCAATATGTGAATATTTATGTAGTAGTTGTAACATCCTCTGGAAAAATTAAGTGAGGAAAAGAACCGGCATAGTATAAATAGTATATTATGCACCTAGGCAAAGAAAAGGGACATTTTTGAGGAGCGTATATTTTAGTGGGAGTAGAAAGTAGGAAATTTCTCAATTTAAAGAAAAAGTATGGTTAATATGTAATAATATATTTGCTTAATATAAATTACCCAAAATTCAATTTGAAAATTTTTGTGAAGCGAAAATTTTCATTCCAGGTGAATTCATCGCTTGACGCGAGGTCATTGTTAATGATTCCGTTCCATTTCTTCAGTCCGAATCATTCCACACTCATAAAAATTGAAATAATAATCCGTCTGACTTCGTCGCAAAGGGTGAAATCATTCGAAATGATTTCGTGCCATTTGGCATTCATTGAAAATGATGCCGCATTGATTTAAACGAAGTTCTCATTCAGTTAGAATCCGTTAAACAACCTAATTTTTATTAAATAGTTTCATTCGATTCAGCACCCATCCAAATGGTTTGGCATCGATTGAAATGAAACTCTGGTTCTGATTTACGTGAGTAAATTCCAATTCATTTTGTGCTTCTTCGAATTCACTCCGGATGATTCCTCATCATTCCGAACTTCATCTGAACATTTAAATTCAAGTTCCTCCTGACCCTCAAGATCTGGCTGTAATATAAATCTCCCTTAGTAAGGATATCTCGGAAGAGTCCGAGTACTAGAACATTAATTGTTTAGTTTGAAATACAGTGGGAGCTTTGGCTATTTTAAGTCCAAGCACTGACATTGTTAGTATAAACAACGAAAGTACTATTTAAAATACATGCTAATTTTGAAGCGCGACTACTCAGTCAAAAATTGAGCGAGAAACTTTTTTAAGAAACCGTTGGAAAGCTAATTAAATTAAGCGCCAAATCTAATTCTTGCTAACAAATTCACAAATTGAATTGTGAATTAAACTTAAAATTATAAGAATGGCATTATCTTATATTTACCAATAGAATAGAATAGGCAAAAGTAAGCAACATTGTATTAACGGCGATTTGCATATTTTAATAAAGTTTATGGGCAGTTTTTGAAAATATATGAGAGTTAGTAACACTGATTTTGGGAGAAATAAGGTTTTCTAGCAGAATATTTCATATGGATACTAGTAGGCTCTCCGTACTTCACGTAGTTAATTTTGATTCGCTGATTCTCCCTTTTTACCTCCTTCCCCCCTTCCCAACAAAAGAGTTGTACACGTGTTGCTTCAATGGCACTTCTGGAGTCATTTGAAAAGTTATACGAATGAACGCGCACAGTTTAAAGAAAGACTCAAGAGAAATGGATCTTCATGGGCCGGTTTTATCTTTTCCAGGGTTCCAATTATCCAACATATTTGTATGAGGAGCTCATGTGATAAGACTTTTCGATATCAGTAATAGTGAACAATAATAATTAACAAGAGACGTTTGTTTTTGTAATGTCTTTTCTTTCCTTATATTGCAAAAAAGTTCCTTCATAATAAAGGAAAACCTTTTGTGATTAGGTTGGCCTTCTTATTTGATTTCTAACTATATAATACATGTCAGTAGTTCCTTACATTTTGAAATTTTGCATTTGCAATCTTTATTAAAAATAATAAAAATAATATAATTATTTTTTCCTTTTTTATGCTCACACGCATCGACTGTTATTGCGTACCAATTTACTATGTTCTTGAAAAATATGCACATTTGTAAGTTTTGAATAAGTTTAACTTAATTTTTTTAATTTTCCTAAACACTCTGCAGTTTAATATTTTTTACAATAATTTACAAAATTCTGACATATCTGAACAACATTTAAAATTAGTTAAATTTTGACAAACATTTAAAAAATCACAGTTCTGGGTGACTAGTCCCTACCCTTTTCCAATTCCTTTAACTTTCTATAACGACTAGACAGAGCTAATTCTAAAATAAGGTTCAATTCTCTTGAAACCTTTTAAAATTCGGAATCTATAAGAATGGAGAACCATTTTTTTCGAATTAAAAAATTTTTTTTCTGGGAAAAAATGCAAATTATTCGAAAAGCTATATAAATTATTTGACAAACACAAATGAAGTTTAGTTTTCTGTCAAGGTTTGCAAAGCTAAAAATTAAACTTAAATTCTTTAAAATTCAAATAGCAAAATTGATTTTCTTCAATATTCGTGATTTGGATGAAATTAAAATTTTTTTAAATCCTGATCAAATTAAAAAAAATTTACTTTACAAATGTTATTTTGAAACATAATAACAACATTTTTAGTGTTTCGAAAAATATGGAATGTGTTCTAAAAGATTTAAGGCCAGTTTTTTATAATCTGTTATATTTACCAATACAATTCATGAAATTTGCAAAGACGAGAAAGAGAGTACTCGTATGGATGCGCATTTTATAATACAGTTGATGACAGTAGATGTCAGTAAATTATACTGATTTAGAAATAAATCGCATTTTCTGGAATATTTCTTCATACGTGTACTAGTGGGTTCTCCATATTCCACGTAGTTATTTTTGATTTGCTGATTCTTCCTTTGTCACATACTGCTACCCCCTCTTTCCTACTCAACAAGAATAATTGTAGACGGTGTGTATGGATGGCCTATCGTCATTACCTCACTTTTACTTGAAAAGTAATATCAACAATAATCAATATTTATAGGACCAATCTTATTTCATCCAAGGTTTCAATTATTCTACATATTTGTATGATGAATTGACGTGTTAACGCTTTTTGATTTAGTAATAATCAATAATAATAAGGAAAACGGACAGGGCTTTGAACAACATTTATTCTGTGACCCGCTATATTTTTATTTAAAGTCGTAAATATAATTTGAAATTAGCATATTATATTTTTAATTTATAGAGAAAATGATTTCTCTTGAAAAGAGAGACTTTCGATTTGATAGTATCCACTGCAGATAAAATGAATGGCGCTTTCGAATACGGTCAAAAACATACAATATTAAATCTAGAGCATCTGTGATATAAATTAAGAAAAATAGATTTTAAGTTATCTGTATATTCTACTATCAGTTCTAGGTATTTATTTCTTTATAAAGTTAAAGTTTCTGATACAAAAAAAGTCTTATTTTTTGATACATAAAGGCCCTATCTGGTTAAGCATGGTTCCTCTGCCTTGAAAGATATTTGGTTCATAATTTGGTGGCAAGATTCTCCCATTATAATACTAATTTATCCCAAGTAGATATTTTTTTACCACATAGAGGTTGTCAGTTAGGTTTGTTCCTCTCAAGACTATATACACAATAACAAAACTATATATAGTACAGTGTAAAAACCTTATACATCTGATTCTAAATCTGTACTGCTATAAACAAGAATATTTTAAATCTAATTTCCCAACTCAAAGTATAGATTTGGTGCTGAAAATTAGTGAAAAGAGCGATTGGAAAGATTTGCCAGCAAATAACTATTGAGATCAGAGATTGTTGGATCAAAACTAAATTAACCCTCAAATAAAGTCGTATCCTACAATTATTATAATTAGTTCGAAAAAGATGTAAAATTATTTAGCATGTGAACCAAAATTTTGAGCTGGTAAATATTTTTTCACTTTTACATCTGAGAAAACCACAATGGTAATAATAAAGGAAAAATCGTACTGATTTTGGGGGGGGGGGGCGAAACGTAAACAGTAAGGGCCGCCCGACTGGTTTCCAATTGGACTATATACCTATATATTTAATGTCGGAACCTCTCTCGCCCTACTCCCCTAAAAACCGCGGGAGCCAGCAGTTCTAGGAAGGCCAAGAACGGAGTGACGGAAAGCGAGAGTTTGACGTGTTTGTATGTAGTCTACATCCATAAAAGTGTTAGGATGGGCTTTAAAGGGCTGCTGGACATGTTATAATGGAATAGGGATTAATACCTTGCGTTTTCGGAGGAAGACTTGTTCTGACCTCATTAGATGTTTTGGACTTGCGTCTGTTGTTTACTATAAAAAAATTTTTAAAATGGATAGCGATTGATGTACGGATTCGTTTTTGGGGCTTTGAAACGTCGAAAGCGTACTTGCATGATTCCTGGGTGACAGCGAAAAATAGTCTGGAAATGACCAGTGGCAATCTCTATTTTCAAACAAATTTATATTAACATAAATATACATTCACAGGTTAAAGAAAGGTTTCTGAAAAGAAGCCCCTTATTTATACAGCTTTATCTCTCTCAGGGTTCCAATTATTGACAATATTTGCGGATGAATTTCTGCGGTGCTTTTTTTCGTTTTTTTCCAATAATTAATAAATATACTTACTAATATTAAAAGGCTTAAGATCCGATTCTTCTGAATACAACTTCAAAAATATGCAGATTTAGATATATTGTTCTATTTTATTTATTGGTGCCTACCTCATGTGAGCGTTATACATTTTGGCTAATAAGGGGTTTGATAGTACATCTTTTATCCCTAGTCATACATTTTAGCCAAGCATAATGTTTTATCAAACAGTAGGAGGTTTTGATTTTATACGTTAGCTTTCATAAAGAAAGTCAACAAAAATTAATAATATGTACAAAATTTTTTTAACAAAATGCATATATTTTCATGCAAATGGTTCAAAACCAACGTTCGAAAACAGCTCGAAATCGCAAAGCAATTGAGAATTCGTGTTTATCCAGTGAAAACCGAAACTCGTTTGAGCCATACGGACAAACATGTTGGCTCAGCAGCAATAGTGATAGCTGGACACAAGCGGGGAGTTGGAAAGGGGGCACGTGGACACAGTGGCTCAACAACAATAGTGATAGCTGGACACAAGAGGGGAGTTGGAAAGGGGACACGTAGACACAGTAGCTCAGCAGCAATAGTGATAGCTGGGCACAAGCGGGGAGTTGGAAAGGGGGCACGTGGACACAGTGGCTCAACAACAATAGTGATAGCTGGACACAAGAGGGGAGCTGGAAAGGGGGCACGTGGACACAGTGGATCAGCAGCAATAGTGATAGCTGGACACATGCGGGTATACAGATAGCGTCAAATCACTATCTCACTTCACCTTCTAAATTTAGGTCCCAAAAAAAAAACATCTTTATTTAAAAACAAAGTTTTGTGATAATTTGAAAACAAGTGTTTTGATTGAAAAAATAATATCAGTCAAACATTCTCATATTTTAAGGAATGGTTACAGAAAAAAAAATATTTATTGGTCCAACATTATCTCTTCCAAAATTTCAATTATGCTGCATATTCGTATGAAAAATTCATGGGATAACGCTGTTCGATGTTAGGGATAATGAATAATAATAATTTAATAGAAGCGTGCGTGCTTTTCTGATATATTTTTTTATTTTTCTGTGTCAGTAAGACAATTAGTAAATTACCATCTTTCGAAACAAAGAAAATACTATTGTACTATTCTGCATCTGATAACGCCCGAAAGACAGTCCTTTTTTCCATCGATAGTAACCTCTTTTTACTTGAAAGTCCATGGCTACTCATATTTAAAAACATATTCCAAAAAGCATTTAAAAGATAATTCAAAAACCCGAATATCTACACTAGTGCAACTGCCGCTTTCCAAGCCTCCAAAATACCAACCCTCAAATCCATCCATAATACACTTAACGTAAATTTCTAAAGGATCCTCATGCGAATCAAGTACAATTTACCACTAAGGTCAGCTAGAATGTGATTTGCTTAATGTTTTAATAGTGTTTTTTGAAGTCGTTCAATATTTCGTTGTGCTTGGAAAAATCTAGTAGAGTCTTTAAAAGGTAATTTTTGTGATTATTTTTAATTTAATTTTTTTGCTCTTCGGTCTGAATATAAAAAAAGGATAGTGAATAAGGCAAGGGTGTGCTTGTTTCCATTTATCTACCTCCACGATTCTTGAGTAGGAGTTTTCGGAGATTTTTAACCCTAGAACCGCACACATATTTTAAATTTACACGAACTGCATACTTAGGTCCATCATAACCGGCACTTTCACGCGATGGTTGTGACGATCCTGCTGGTCCGATTAACACTATTTTTTTGAAATGTTCATCAGCATCATTAGAATAGAGTTAAGCATTATGGGATCATTTTAAATGATTTTCAAATACAAAAAAACTCAATTATTTGCAAGAAAATCATAAGAGGTGATTAAAAATCTTGCTTCACAACAAAAAATGCTGAAATTAAATTTTTTCTTTAATTGCAAAGGTCGATGCAAAGTTTTTAAAAGGATATATGGAAGTTATGAACAAAAAATACTTTAAAATAAAAAAATCCCTGGAGAACGTGAAAATCAATCCTTCTGAAGGTCCGCATTCCTGACATGCAAAAGACTTATGTTCTTCGCACATTGGGCTTTTGCAAAATATTCCACACAGTTTGGTTTTTCTATTTTTTTTATGTCGCAGAACTGGAATCGGATCTTTTTTGGATCCTTGAGCACTTTTACTTTTAAACCGCACGCAGGGGTCTCTGAGACCCTCGACCAAGTTTGGATGATAACAGTTTGAACCTCTTTGATTAGTAGATGCGCACAACCACGTCGACAGATAGGCAAAAACCCAAATTGAATTTGCATGGACGGAAGAGGTGCTTTTTTCGAAGAAATGTGGAGGGGAGCGACAAAAGTCACTTTTGCGCTCGGTTCTAAGCGTATTAGTTCTGTAAGAAGAAACGTTAATAGGTGAATTTTAATGTTAAAGATGTGAAATATATTTTTTTTTCTAGTCTTATGTAATTTTCAAAATAAAATATGGGATAATTTGAATTTGATTTGTTTAATTTGTTCAAATTTAGACCTGTTTTTCTTTTTATTTCAGGTTCAATTTTTGAATGATTTTTATCTGCCTCCATGAGCATCACAAATTATATGCATTAAAATGGAAGCTTCTGAAAAAAATTAAATTGAAGCGGCAGTTACTTCGTAGAAACATATAAATAGTGGCTTGAAAATTGAGAAATTTGAATAAATTTTATCGTTAAATCTTGATAATTAGACTATTCCAAAATAAAGATAAAAATGACTAAAAATTGACAAATGAATCATGAAAATCGAATACTTTTTAACTATATATTTCGAAAATGTAACAATTTTTTTCTGCAACTGTCCATTATTTTACATGTGAAATTGTATCTGCTGAAAAGTGTGGAAGTTTTAATTGCATATCTTTATATTTAAAGTCTTTTAAATGCAATATTACCATTAAGAACTTAAATTTTAATTTCCAAAACCGTTAAAATTTAAGAATTTTTTATTTGGGCGTCATGGAAATTCAAGAGCTTTCAATTTTAACACTCAAAAATGGTTGAAATTGAAATTCTAAGCCTTTAAAATTATGAAGTTTTAGCTTTGAAAATGAACAAGGGAAGTTTTGAATGCTGTGAGATTCACAATATAAAATTGTGATCATTCACATATTTAATCATTCTCGGTTGAAAATTATCTCCTTGAATTATCTGGAATGAATAAAAGAAATATTCATATTTTTTGGTGAGCACAATTTTCTGCAAAAAAATTTTTTGTTTTCAAGCAAAAAAAAATACAATTTTCCTTGAAAAAGTTCAATCTTCAGGTAAAAAATATGAATTTTATACTGATAATTTCATTTTGATCGCAGAGAAATAAGGATTTTTCTACTTGATAAATTTTATGAGTTCAGTAGTTCATGACTCCGAAAGATTTCGCTATGAAAACTTAACTTTTGATATTTATTGTCGAAGTTAAATTAATCAAAGTTAAATCAAGTATTTGCTTCTTGAATACTTAAATTCTCACTGTAGCTTTGGATATAATTTTTTCTATTCTTTATTGTTTCAAAATCGCTCAGGATTTTCTGCAGCTGAAAATATCTTTTATTTTTCAATATCATAAAATTCTATAATTTTTAAAATAAACATTCGAAATTTTCTTAACTTGCAAGATTTAAATGAAAAATAATTATCTTGTCGACCTTACAATCATCCAAATTAGAAAAGTAAATTATAAAATCAATATTATTATCATAATCAATTTAAAAAAGGTTAGGAGTCATTTCATATTTTGAAAGAATTTTGAGCTAACAAATATTATTTCATTTTTACGTACTCTCGTACGTGTAAAATATTTGCATACCTTCTTTAAACCTACATGAAAAAGAAATTTATTAAATCAATATCGCCAGTTAGAATGCGTTTAGGGCGCGTGACTCTGGTGATTGCGCTTTGCGCTTGGTGAAGTATTAAAATCGCACAACGTGCTCGGTCTTTTCATTTCCTCCAAATGTGTGCTCAGATGTTTTAAAATTAAAGTTCAAAGCATCGACAACTATAATTTGGTGAATGTTAATTCTCTATTGCTAAAGCTCTTTCGGCTTCAATGAGCACATTCTCATCTGGTTTTTCGTTCTTCGCGCTCGATTTCGTCTAATTTGCAAATTTTTACTATTTATCCAGATATTGCAGAATCATGTACAAAATTTATTTTTCAAGAGAACTTCAATGTTCTTCCACGGTCTTCCCACGGTCGTCCTATGATAATGAAAAACGGTTCAAGAATGGCTAGTCTTCCCTCCGCCATTCTTCGCCCACGGATAAACATGATTGGTTTGAAATTGAACTTTGGCCAAATTTTCGAAGATGGACACAACCTACTAAATTTTGCTCACTTTTTAAAAAGGATTGGTGAATAAATATATTCTTTTATTGGACTTACTGTAATTTTTTTGAGAACCCGTGTGAAAGAAGTTTGCTTGGCTCAAACATGGTAAGACACTTAGAAATATGTGGCGAAACGAATTCATATTTTAGCGCACAGGAAATTTTATGTATATGTGGCGATTCACTTCCGAACTAGAGATTGGCTAGCAGGGATTCGCGCTCAAAATTCTGGAAACGCGGTAAACGGATTGTCACGTGCTATTATGTAACTTAGATGATTGGTGAGTCGCCAGAAGTAATTATAAAGAGTGGGAACAACGTATCTATCTACGTAAGGTATATATTAATTAATTTAGGAAAAACTTTTAGAAAAACCAACTCAACGATCCTCAATCTAACGGATTCCTCAGGCTGTCCAATCATTTTTCCCTCCACTGCGGATTCCATGATCTATACACCATAAGGGCAACTCACCAACAAAGCAATAAGTAAAAGCGTTTGATAATCATCAACATTTTTTTAAATTCGCATTTCTGAGTTCACCACTTTATACTCGTTCGATCCTTTTATTAATGTCTTTTATACCTATGAATCACAAATATTTTAATTCACATGAGTCATACCACGAATTGGTGTAATGCGGGTGTATATGTAAATATGAAATATAATTTTAAATGTTGTGTTAACATTTTTAATTGAAAATCGCATTATTTATTTAAAATACAAATAAAGTTGATCTTAATGTTTTTATGTCTCGTTTCTCTCTTTAATAACGAATTTGTTCGCTCGTTTGTCTTGTCTCTTAATTGAGTTGTTTGTTTTCGTAATTGTTCTCTTTATATTTAATTTGATTTTTAAATAATGACAATATGAATATCAGTCTACTCGAAATATGTTTTAAACGTTGATCAAATTTATTTTTAAAATGTTCGAAGTTTAAATTTAAATGAACAATAATAAAAGTTTATTGTTACAAATATCTGGCTAAAGCATGGGTAACAGCTGAATGATAGCATGGAGCAAGCCTTGCTCTTTTCCTTCTCGCATGCTTAGGACACGATAAACACAAATGAATATTCTGAAGAACATGTAAGTATCAGAGAAAATTAGCCTGCTATAAACATGGATATCTTAAGTTTTCCAATAATCTACAGCTCTCTAAATAGGAAATTCACTACCCGGATTATATTTGTGGATAACGAAAACAATTCCAAATGGTGAGTCGATGACCCAGGTGCACCGGGTTTCGCACCAGGTAGTTTAGCACTTATTCTATGACTACTTTTTGAGTATTTAAATTGTTCCAACTGCCAAAAGAACTAGGAATGGTGAACCGACGATCCGGATAAACGCGATGGAGCACTACGTAGCTTAACACGGCATCTACAAGAACTTTTACAAAATTTAAATTAATCCACCAACCAAAACAACTATAACCTGTGAGTCAACGATCAGCGTGCACCGGATCGTGTACCAGCTACTTTAATGCGTATAATACAAGAGCATTTGCAAAATTTTAATTTCGAGTATAATGAAAACAATTCCGAATGCAGAGCCGACGACCCGGTTGCACCGGGTTGCGTACCAGGTAGTTTAGCACTTATTCTATGAGAAACTTTACAAAATTGAAATTGTTTCAACTGTATAGATTTCCATTTTTAACAAAGGCTTTTCTTCTTTTACACTTACTTGTTCTTAAGAATATTTATTTGTTTTTTGGGGTATCCTCAGCATGGGAAACGGACAAGAACAAGGCTTCCGCCATGCTGCTAGGCAGTCTGATAAGTCCCTGAAAAATGAAACACGGAGACGTTTTTTTGGCCAAAATCGGTTTTATTTTTCAAAGATACTCTCCTTTTAGGTCGATACCGTCCGAAACCCATTGTTGCGTTTTTGGATACTTCGGAGCACTGTGGCCCGGTGGAACTCCCTGTTTTGCCTGTTGCGTTGACTCAGAAGTGTAATAGTGGATCCAGGTTTCATCCATGGTTATGAATCGGCGCAAAAACTCCGTCGGCTTACGCGAAAATAATGCCAAATTCTGCTGGGAAGTTGTCACACGAATTCGTTTTTGGTCCACTGTGAG
>NC_046658.1:145456859-145458521 GCF_010883055.1 Belonocnema kinseyi | reverse complement strand
CACTTTGGGATCATTCAACATCATATCATGGATTTTTTCGCCATTTTCTGGTGTAGTGACCTCTTTTGGGCGCCCAGATCGTTCAGCATCAACTGTGCTCGTGCGGCCACAACGAAACTCGGTAAACCACTTGTAAATCGTTCCAATCCACGGTGAAGAGTCCGGGTAATACTTATTCAGCTTGGCCTTGGTCTCGGATATCGTTCTCTTGCGAAGATAGTAGTGTTTGATCAAAACTCGAAACTCAGGTTTTCCCATATGAAAAAAAACTCGAAGGTTAGTCGTTTCTCAGTGCTGTAACTTGTAAATGCGTAAACATAAATGGCTGAAGTTTTTACAGGCGTCATTTGAAGGATCCAGCTCGACGGAAATGGTTCACATTAGTGAATACTAATGCCGTCTCTTAAAATTTTCAGGTACTTATCAGACTGCCTAGTACAGTTCAGCCGTGACGCACGTGACCCATGCTTCAGCCATTTATTTCCAAATGTCTTACCATATTTAGGCCATGCCAAAATTCACTATCAACGAAATCACGTTTGAGCGTGGACAAAGCATTGAAGAGGGGCTATTAGCCATGCTTGATTGCGCATTGCACATTGTTCATAACCATGCGACGACCGTGAAACGACCGTGAAACGACCGTGGGTAAACAATGACCCAATTTAGAGCCGCGGTGAGTCCACGCTTACCCCACGCTTATACCATTGTTGAACCATAGTTCATGCTCTAAGTTTATCTATTTTTATCCAAAATGGATAGATAACAAACATGAACTTCAATTTAAAACACTAAAAGAGTAAGGCCAATCCAACCTGTGAAGTTTTTTGAAAGATATCGTTCTTGAAAAATAATAAGCTCTGGAAACGTAAATACACACAACTAAGCACAAAAATATAGGCCCGTTCGCGGAAACCTGCTTTTCCGG
Organism: Belonocnema kinseyi; assembly: GCF_010883055.1. Classification (NCBI taxonomy): domain Eukaryota; kingdom Metazoa; phylum Arthropoda; class Insecta; order Hymenoptera; family Cynipidae; genus Belonocnema; species Belonocnema kinseyi. Next base: position 145,457,593 of record NC_046658.1, on the reverse strand, counting down.
TTCAAAGGTCTCACAACGTAGATATTTGAGAAAAACGAATGGTGGGCGTTGGATGAGAAGTCGGGGTAATATTTTACACAACCCTTATAAGGTTTGTGATGGGAATTTAAAAATTAGTATTTCATACACAAATTTTGTTTCCAGATTGACGCGCATTTATTTTTATTTCGACCTAATTTACTATGTTCCTCAGAAATATTTACATGGCACATATGCTTAGAAGCTAATCTTGTAAAATATCTTTTGACCGGTTTCAAAATTCAACTTAATATTAGAAATATATTATTATATTATTTTATATTTACCAATAGAATTTAGAAAAACGGCAGAAATAAGAGGAATAGTACCAGCGTTGATCCACATTTTTTATTATAGTTAATAACAATATGTAACAGTAGAAAACACTGAATGATGGTCATCTAGAGTACCTCCTGACCCTTCTGCCTTTGAAAAAGTTGTACACGTGGCGCCTAGTCAATATCTTGCTCGACCTTCTAAATCGAAGCATCGAGTACGTGCATAATTAAAAAATATATATCAACGTACGCTCGCAGTTTAATAAAAGACTCGAGCAAAATAAAACTTTATTAACCTAATATTACCTCATCCAAGATTTAATTTGTACACATTTCTATTAATAACACAGGCCAACAATTCTCAGAACCAGAGACCAGACCTACTATACCCGAAGGTTTTTGCTGCGCTGAATCCGAATCTGACCTCAGAAAAATTCC
>NC_046658.1:145453626-145456759 GCF_010883055.1 Belonocnema kinseyi | reverse complement strand
TATCATTGAGCTTAAACCCCTACAATCCAATTTCCTTAACCCCCGATCCTTGTTACCTACTCCGCCCTAACACTTCAAAATGGCGGATCCAAAATGGCAGCAGTTTTGTTTGCTTCGTTGCATTGCAACTTTTCCTTTAATAATAAAGAAAAATGGTTAAATCATCTTCCAAAACAGTAGAATTTTCAACCAAGACAAAGTTGTTATTTTCTTATAAGCCTGATACATTTAATTACCGTAGCATTGCAATTATAACCTATTGAAATATACCTTTTTATTTTCAAATTTTCCATTGAATAAAGGTACATATAGCAATCACTCCCGCTGCTAGATAATGGTTTCTGTCCTTCATCATGAACTGCCAGAGAACTGCACTTCACTGTGTATGGGCCTGTGAAAATTTGTCTCACACTGAGATGGACTCTAAATTACCATCTATCTATCTATCTTGTAGTTTTAATTGCTTTTCCATGCAGTTAATTTGTTTATTTTTATTTTTTTCATAACAATTGTTTATAACATGGTATATACTTTCGGTAGAACAACTTCTGCACTATAAAAATTGAAATTTTTAACCGTAAAGAAAAATTCAGAATTAAGAGAGGACGAGAGACGCTCGAGAGTGGCGGGGCTTATTGAAACAACAAATATTGTCAGCATAGCGTTATTTATACTAATAATTTTTCGAGGAATTTCAATCATTATCTTTGGAACTAAAGCAGTTTTTATTTTGACAAAATGAATGAAAGACATATTCCACATCATGTTGGTTTTTTTTAATAATTAATTAATAAATCTCTAAACCATATATATTAACAAAACTAATCACACTATTTTTATTTTATATGAGTCGATTTGGGACATTTATAAACAAAAAAAATTCATCTCTGAATACAAAAGTGACCTACACTCTTCAGTTAGGACATCTTTAGAAAAACGTGCAGATAAGAATTGATCTAGTCTTAATTAATAGAACACTGAACTTGTATTTTATTCATTGCAACTGACATCCTCTCCTGTAATTTCTCCTGACTCGGCAATAAATTCGTATTTGATAAGATTTTACCTATGGAGAATATTCAACAATGTCGATCACTATTTACTTCTTTTAAATTATTTATTATTACATATTGTTGTTGACCGAATCCTACTCGTTTTTTGTTATCACTTATCCCGAAAGTAATCGGTTATCAACCACAATAAATTCAATAGGGACAATAAATATATAATACCAATCCAAATTGGCTTTTCGTTCTTCTGGATTAAAAAAAAAAAATCCTCAAGTAGCGAGTTAGGTTCGAAAATCCTCCACGGTAGGAAGCTCTGGCAGTCACAGGCTCTTTTACATCAAGAGAAAATAAAAAAATATTCTGCAAAATGTAATTCGTTATCAAGCCGCGAAGTGAGTTATGAATCGCCTATTTCCACACGTTCGGAAAGCCCAAGAATTCCAGCCTTACCACTTTCGATACACCATTCTGTTCTGTGTGCTTTTCAAGAGTGGAGGGGATGAATTTCGGTGGTTGTCCTCACTGTCGGATTTTATCACTGAAGAAGTGATAGCAATGTTTTCGAAACTTCGGAAAAATATATAACTTCGTTCACGATTGTAACCTGAAATATCTCTTTTTATTATAATCATAACTGTATCCTTTCTTGATGAACACAATGCTTTATTTAAGGGTTTCTTCACCTTTGTCTAGATTCCTTTGTTTTCTACTAATGCACCCGCTAATTAATAGGCTGCTTGATTTTGCTAGGTTTTTCTCGGCTTGATATCTAAAACCCTTCCAGATTCCCACGCACGCACCTGGAAATTAAAGACGCAAATAAAAAACGCCAAAACATTTGTAGGTTTTAAAATGTAACGAACAATGTAAACCGAAACCCAAGCCTGATAATGCTTGTTACATCCCCTGTAGGAAAAAAAAGCGGGAAAATTGACTTCCCGTCTCAAAGTAAGAAGAAACCAGCTTTTTGTTCTGTAGTCCGACAAGATGCAATTAAGTTTATTATTACTTAGGATGAATTAATTATTTCAAGAGTAGCAAACAACAGAATACTTTGAGTAATTACAGGCTGCCCTCGTGAATATCTTAACATGAAATAGGTTCTAACTGTCAAAGAATAGTCTGAAAAACAATCAAGGAATATTTTTAATATTTCACGAACTTTGATAGGAATATTTTCAAATCAAATCTGTATTTCTTCTCTTTTCCGCTTCTTTAACATGAAAGAAGACAAACGATTGGAAATATCACCTTCTATTTAAATTGTTAGATAAGAGCAAAAAATTTATTTCATGCAATCATTCCTGAATTCTTTCTGATGAAACTTCTTACAGTTTTCATGTATAATCGGTGAATATGTTTTGAATTAACCCTAAAAAGATGGTGGAAAAACTGTTTCAGGTATAAAATTATAATTATAATCGTGTTTCTTGTAATCTTCCTAGAATTATAGACATTATATATAACAAGTATACTGTCTTTGCAAGTAAACGTATATGTCTTGAAACTAGTAGTGCTATTAGAACATTTTTATTAACATACACCTACAGCTTAGAGTAAGGTTTCAGAAAAAAGATCTTTATTGGTCAAAATTTATCTGTCCCAAGGTTTTATTGTTATTATTATTATTTGTATGATGGATAATTTTTGTTACGCTTTCCGTTCTTCTCACTAATTCATAACTAATGGTCAACGAAAAAGAGCAATTTTAAACAATAATGTACGAGGGTGGATCAAATATAAACCGGAATTTTACAAATACTTTTCTTAGCCAATCGCAAGCACTCTCACAGTGTAGGTTCTTGTAATGTAGTGTATTAGGAGTGGGTAAAACGCTTGGTGAGCTGTTTGACTCAGTCAATTCGTCAGTACAGCTAGGAGTGAGCAACAGGTTCCAGCGTCCGTTGCACAACGGGTTATAATAAAGTTTTTAACTAAAGAAGGCATTAAACCGTGCGAAATTTTGACTCAATTGAAGGATCAGTATGGGGATGATACTATGTCTAAAACTCAAGTGTTTTATTGGGCCAAAATGTTTAAGAGTGGACGAGAAAGTGTGGAAAATGTGAGTCATAATCGACGTCCAAGATCAAGTGTCTCTGGCGATAACATTGGTGCAGTTC
>NC_046658.1:145440398-145453526 GCF_010883055.1 Belonocnema kinseyi | reverse complement strand
GCCCAGATTTGTCACCCTGTGACTATCATTTGTTTGCGCCCATGAAAGATGCACTTGGAGGATTGCGATTTGACAACGATCAAGATGTTGAGGAATTTGTGCACAATTGGTTGATGACTCGACCTCAAAGTTTCTACGAGCAAGGAATTAACAAGCTTCCAAACCACTAGAAAAAATGTGTAGAGCGTGAAAGAGACTATGTAGAAAAATAATCAATAGTATTTTTGTATTGTTTTATAAATAAATAAATATTAAAAAAGAATTCCGGTTAATATTTGATTCACCCTCGTATAATGTTAATAATAAATGATAAATAATTCAACGCAAAACAATCTTCCACTCTTGGAAAAAAAAATTATAAGTGAACAGAAAGATAGGAGTTTCGATTGGGACAAAATAAATGGATAGTAAATAATTGAACTTAATTTTATTTAATTTCAATAATTATATTACATTCACAAATTCTATACGTAGCTAGTAACTCTACTGGTTCCACATCGCAGCGGTTGCGCCCGAATTTCAAAATATCTGTACTAGTATTCACCTGCAATATTTTTAGTGTACACAAGGGAAATCAAAGTAAAACATGTGTATAGTATAGTGGACTTAAGCCTACGTGAGAAAGCGGATCCCTCAGGGCTCGAAACCTAACTTATATTGATATTTAACTTTGCATTTACATTTTGATTCGCATTTTAACTTGAATTGTAGTACGCAATCGTAAAAAGTGTGTATGCTTCCGTGGCTTTTGAGATACTTTCAAGAAAATGTGTCGGTTGAATCAATAAAATCTTTAGTTCAATTTTATTGAAATATCATTTAAGTCATTTCATGGATCATTCACAAATTATTTTCGACCAGCAACAGACGATTTTCCTAAATACCTAAAATAACTGATATTATTGCAGAACAAATCCAACGACTTCACCTTCATGGATATAATCTCAACATTGTATCTTTAGATAGAAAAATTTGTCTTAACGTTTTCAAAAATGTAATTCGATAAGATTCTATTTCTTGATTCACAATAGCGTCCTCTCTAATGTGACCTGATCATTGACGTCTTTTTAAGGATGCCTTTTTCTATGCCCGTTTATATTATATTCTCCATGAAGTTGTAAATGAAGCATGAATGTACGATTATATGCTTGACTGTATTCGTCCTTTATTACTCTAATGCTATTTTCAGGTGTAGTTCGCCGGTCAGTCAGAAGACGCACTTGCTCTTGTTCTACAATATCTACTCGTTCGTTTGCCTGTCTGCATGCTCTAACATGTGCTTCTCTGTATACTCGATTGTTCGATGTTGTTACGTGTGTAGCAGCAACTTCATCGCGCGCAACAACAAGGCACAAAACACGATCTGCACCCAATTTTCTAGCTAAATCACGGGGCAAACTAACCCACTCGTCTTTATTCATGTCAAATACGATAAACAAATGTCCCCAATTAGGAAATAAATTACCTAGGTTTTCTGCTAAACTCTCCCACAATTTATATCCAAATATGATATGATCTCTTTTTAAGAAAGTTGTCGGAATAAAGGTCATACGTACATCGCGAAATTTTATTAAATTGCGGAACTGACATTCAAAATGCAATTCTTTGACCGGAGGCATGATGCCGTTATATCCAGGAAATAAATCCTTCAAAGTCTTAGGTTCCGAACTGATTAATTCTGTAAGAAGAAACATCAATATGTGAACAATTGAGTAATAGATATAACATCATGCAATTTTTTAATTAAGGCCATGTGACTAGAGGGTCGCATGACCAAACCTGGTTCTCAATTTTTCTTTCTCAACTTATGTCTAAATGAAATGAGGGATCTGTCTGAAAGTATAGGAAATAAAAGAGGAGGTAATAAAGCCCATGTCCCTGCTTGGTTCCGGAGGAAATTTAATTTTAAAAATTTCGAAGAAAATACAAGTAGAAGCTAGATCGGTACTTTTCTGTCCAACAACTAATGTTTGCACTTTTTATGCAAATGAACAAACTTATATCATTAAATAGCACGTGTCTGACATACGTATTAGCTATTTCAGAGCAGCACTAGCGCAGCGAGTAGACAATTCCGAACTTCTGCGGGTCTGTGGGTAAAACAGATTGCATGATTACCGACAGAGAAAGTTAGAAGTCAAACTTCTGCTCCAAGGACTAAATCTTCCGTCGATAATAATTATTTTCATAAATAAACTTTTTTCTTCCTCCAACTCTTTGCAAGGCCACAAACGATCCTTTAATATTTATTAAAATTTACCGAAAAAAATTTGCGCGTTATTCAAACTTTTTTTTTCGATGTCGATAAAAAAATATTTATCGTAGGACTGACTTGATCAGCTGTTATACTCATCACATGGCCTTAAACTAAAAAATAATATTGAAATTTACTTCTTCACTTCGTCTAAATTGAGGTATTGTTTAGATTTAGAAATAACAATGAAAAATTATTCAAGGTATCAAATATTTGATTGAAAACTTTACTTTTGATCTTCAGAATAATTCAAATTTGATAATATCACTTATCAGTCTTTGAATTTAAGTTTAATTCCCAAATTTCAATGATTTTATATTAAAATTACTTAAATAATGAATTTTTATTATTTAGAAATATTTTAAACCGTTTTCAATGATTGCTAAGAAATGTTTTGATTTTTAAGCCAAATAGAACAATTTTCAATGAAAAAGTTTAATTTTCAACTAGAACATATGAATTTTCTGCAAAGGGTTTTATTTTAATCGTGGAGCAATGGGTACTTTTTTATTCGATAGGATAAATTGCATAAAATGTTTGAAATATTCTTAATCTTACGCTTTATTCGAAACTTTTCTTAATATTCTCTAGTTTTTAATTATTTAGAATTCTCTTAAAAACTTTGGAAACATCTGATGAGAAAAATCTCATGATAAAAGCTTTTATAAGTTTTTACTTTAAAAATATCAGAAAATTTTATTATTCTCAAAAATATCGAAAAGTGTCTGGAAAGTTTTATAAGGCAGCTTTTTCATTTTCAAAATTATTTTATAATTTGTGGAATATTTCTATTCAGCTTCTATAATTTTATTAAATTAATCTTTTTCTGTTAAAAATAATGTTCCTAGTGGAAAAATGTATCGATCTGTTTGAAAATTTTACTTGAAAATATCAATATTATGATATAATATTATACATTTACCAACAGAATTGAGGAAAACAGCTAGAGCAATCAATAAAGTACGAGCGGCGATCTCCATTTTTTAATAGAACAGAGGACAGTGAATGATACTGAATTAGAGAGAAATCAATTTTCTAAAAGATTATTCCATATGGATATTTTTAGGCTCTTTATACACCACGTAGCTAATTTTGATTTGCTGATTCTCCCTTTTCACCTCCTGTTCCTTCCCCACAAAATTATTGTACAGGTGGTGTATGTTTGGCTTATTGTCTGTATCTTAGCCGACCGTATTAATTTAATCATATATGCGTAAACACACGCACACACATATATGTGTTTTTTCATAAATATTTCTTCTTACGTTGTATTTTAATTCTTTGTCTCATAAAAAGTAGAATTATCTTTAAAAAAATTTGAATTTCAAATGCAAAAGGAAAAATTGTCTACAAAACAGTTGAATGTTCAACTAAGAACGATAGTTTTTTAACAGAAGTTCCTTTGTTTCTATTTTAGTCCTGCAGCGCTGCGGTTTATACCTGCTGTAATAGACCAGTCATAACCCGCAGCTGCATCTGACTTTATAGAAAGTGATATTTTCCCGGACGTTTGTCAGGGGAGACGAAAACTAAAAAAGTCACCTCCTGAGTATAGCTGGTTTGTCGACATTCTTGCTCAAAACTTTTGAAATTAAGACTCAAAACTTTCACCACTGTAATTTTGCGATTGTGAAGTCTCTGCTGTTAAAAGAGTTTTGCTCGAGAGTTATTTTTACTTATTTTTAGTCTATTTTTACTTCAACCACATTTGTGCATAGACCTGTTCAAATTAAATGTCAAATCTGCGATAACTCGAAATTTTCCTTGTTTTTATAATTTTTTTTTTATTTTCAATCTTGTTTTTACGATTGAAGAAAAACTACTGCGTATCGGCATAGAGATCTATACAGGAACCTGTATAGAATCCTCTTAAACCTATGTCCTATTTAGTCTTTTCTGTCCCTTTTCCAAAAATTTAATTTTTTTATTTTAAATCTTATTTTTTTCGACTAAAGCAAAAACTACGCATCCTATCAAAATTTATTTTTTTTTTTTGATAAACAAGTTCTGTCTGATTTTTTTTCGTTTTTTGTGTCGTTCGTCAAAAAATTTTTAATTTCTTATTTTTCAATCTTGTTTTCTAAGACTAAAAACAAAAACTACACATCCTATCTTAAAGTCGCTAATAACAAATTTGTAGATCCTTCCAAGGCGCGCAATTTTAGTTTTACCATTTTTTTCGGATCTTGCATAGTTTCACCAAAAAACGGAATTTTTTAATTTTTCGTTATTTTTGGTACGATCAAATCTTAAATTTGCAACTTTTTGACCAAATTAAAAACAAGTTGTTGGACGTAAAATGTTCATTTTAGTTTGTTTTCTTCGATTTTGAAAATGCTCTAACTCTGATAATTTTTTTTTCATAGAAAAAAGTCATTCGGATAAATTGTTTGAGTTTCTGAGTACTATAAATAAACAAGTTACACATTTTTCCCGCGAGAATTGTTTCAAGCAATTGCGTGAGCTAAATGTACATACAAGTATTTGCTACGTTCGATAACCCCCAAAAAAGAATCCTTCTTTCCTTAGGTTGTTACTTGTTTATGCTATTTAGAAGGAAAACTCAAAAATTTATCGGAAGCCCCAAAAATTTTTGTAAACTTTAATGTGATGAGCCGTAGAGATCACCCAAGTGAACTTTGTGATTTTCGAATCCCCCCAAAAATATATATGATATATAACAACTGCGATTATTTTCGATCTTTTCGAACGAATGTGAAATCTGTTTTGACCTGATTCTGAACTTCTGGTTGAAATCTGAATACAGTCCTGATAATTACGTTCTATTACGATAATTTTTGCTAAAGTCTGAATAAGGCATTTAGGTACATTCCAGATCAGTCCACGCAAATTTGAAAGAAATTTTCGTTTCATTTGAGCCCGCCTGATTTAAGTTTTCATTCACTCTAAATAAGGCGCAGTACGTTAGAGCATTCAGAATGATTGCGTTTGTTCTACTCACAGTCCGAAAGATTCCATGGAGAAAAATTTCATTCCATATGTATCTATTGTATGACGGGAGCTCATTCCGAATAATTTCGTTACCTCTGAGCAGTTGCGCTGTTTTTTGGTGCACACACGTGGACAGTTAACGGCTCCCCTACTTCAATCCACCCCACTTTAGCCAAGAGTGAAGAAGTTGGGATGTATGTACCTTCTTGCGTTCAAAGTTGCGCTGAGTGCGATTCGCGAGAGCGCACCCCCGAGTGAAGGTCCAGACGAGCAACACGATATTTTCATTCCATTCAAATAACATTAAACCTATGCGTATAAGCATAATTAAGACAATTGCCTGTTTCGTTTTCAGTTTTCAGTTTACAATATTTCTTCTTCTTTTTCTTTGAATATAAATGTCGCAGCTATAATTTTAAACGAACCTATCCTAAATAATATTCTCGCATATAAGACAGATCGCATCTCACCACAATCACGCCCGTTGACAAACTCGACCGTCTACAAGACCCGCGACGCCGACAACAGTTTGGAGTAGAAACTACGACTACTACGGTCGGTTATCTTCGCCGCGCTCATAAGCCGCTATCTACGTCGCATAAATATTAAGAGGCAGCGAACAGACTTTAAACGCTCGATCGTAAATATAATGATGCGAGGAAAACTATGCGCGTGTTGAACCGGGTGGAGTGTATTGTTCACCTCTTACCCTTTTTGCTCTTTTACAGTTCTAAGCCTGAACTAAAACGCCGTGTCTAAATATCTTTGTCCGTATGGCTCAAAATATCTTCGGTTTTCGCGGGATAAACACGAATACTTATTTGCTTTGCGATTTCAAACTGTTTTCGAAACAACGGATCATTAGATTGAGGCACGTTCGATCATCATCGCCCTACTGCTATGCTCCTTCCGCGTCTGTAACCAGAAGATCCTCACCTCATTTGTGAAATTTACAAATTTTCGACTCCATTCACGCTGCGTATTTTAATTAGTTTCTTGACTGGTCTAACAAACTCGTTCCCCTCAGGGTTTCCTTTTGCGATTCGAACCGTTTCATTGCGGCCTGTACATAGCTTGATGACTCTATTCTTTCTCCAAACATTTCGCGGTGCTAAATTATCGACGATGATTACGATATCTCCAATTTCAAACCGCGGGCTGTTTGTCTTGCAGTTTGCGTCTCGGCAAGAGAGTTGGTGGGTATTCCCTCAGCCATCTTTTGCAAAAATTTCCCCGAAGTGTTGAGTCAATTCGAAACGTTTGCGCGGTGAAAAGATCTCGGTTTCGTATTTTTCTAGTCACTGAGCTTCAGGCGATGAGTCTATCAAGAAATGGTTTGGCGTCAACGCTTTATCGTCTCGTGGATCAACTGCCACGTGTCTTAGTGGGTGCCATGTGCTATCCCTCCGCAGGATTGAAGTTCCAAGTAAATTTCTTTGCTCTTGTTCGACTCAATCACTTATTTTGCTTCGTGTGGGGATCCGATCGGACCCAATACAACACTACTGTTGAATCGGACCAGAATACTCGTTCATAGATTTTTATTTCGAGCTCCTCTTGTATCGTCATTGCTAATCGCGATCCAAGCAGCGCTGCTTGCAACTCTAGCCGTTTTCTGAAACAGTTCTCAAATACACGACTGTTGAGTACGCTTCAAGCCTTGCGTCACGGACAAAAATGTAACTGTACATTTGCGTATTCTTTTTTGCGCGGAACGTAACCCCACGAAATCCTACAGTCTCTTATCTACGGTAAATTATTTAGCCAAATCAACCAAGTCTTATATTCCTCGTCACGGATTTTCTCATCTCAGCCAACTCCGCTGCGCCATATATGCTGCATTAGTATTTTCGCATTACGTAGGAAGGTTGATAAAATTCCAAGAGGATCGTAAATATAAATGACGATTGAATAAACATCGCGTTTTGTAGGCTTCCTTATTCCGCTTACCAGATCGGGATAAATCTCTTTTAATCCCACGTTAAAACTTAAGGTATCTAATTTCCTGTCCGAGTGTAGAGCAAGAATCCGATCTTCTTCGTCGCATAAGCTTGTTTTCACGTTATTATCTAACTTTTTGTCCTCGCTAACGTATTCTACTGCTCCCGAATCGTTTGGCGCCCAACCGTGCGTTTCAAAATCGGCTTGCGAACCGTGAAGGGCCCAACCCAGGATCCCACGCGGGATTAAAAGGCCACTATCCTCTATTGAGCATGATTCTACAGGCGTAATGAGCTTCTAATTGTCTTGACCGTGTAAAATGATCGTGCGCGCGTTTGAATATGGTGTTGTTCTTACCCCGTCTACGCGTTCGATTCGGTTTGTGATGTCTCTCGAAAGCGATTGGCTGGCCAAATTCAAACTTTTTACTGCTATCGCGTGCTCGACCTTACACACGCCTTGCGTTCCCATAACATCGAAGCTTACTTTCTCGCATTTCACACCGACCGTGTCTCCCCATAAACCCTTCACCGACGTTTGAATATGCTCTCCGTCCATCTTCAACTGTCGCGCGAGTTTTGCGTCAACTAAAATGATTGTAGAGCCGTCTGCCAGTAGTTCAAACGCGTTGATTGATCCACTTGGTATTAATCCACCTATCGTTTCTCCTTACGTGCAACGCGGTGGGGTGACGGAGGCGGCAAATATCGCACTCGACCTTTTTCGTGCAATCTCTCGCGCAGTGGTTTCTACCTAGGCATACGAAACAAAGCCCCGCCTGTCTTATTACTATCTTGCGACGTTGGAAAGGCATTTCACTGAGTACTGAGAAATTACGGAGTTGGTAGTTGTTTCGTTGACAGATTGCGCACGACGGATTTCTACTTGACACAAAAATTCGGACAGTTTTTCTAAAGGCGACATATTAGGATCATTTGCCTTGTATCGGTTAAACAAACTTATTCATTCCTCGGTGAGTTTACTCGCGACCCATTTTAAAAAATTGACGCTGTTAATATATTCCGACATTTCCAACGACTTAAAAGAAGAAACATCGTTTCTGAAACGAGCAATATCAATGTGATCGGACAGTCAAGAAGGCAAATCGCGTATGTCGTTTACGATTTTTTCGTTTTGAGCGCTGAGCAAATCTCGTCGCCCCTGTCGGAGCTGTATCCATTTGAATGGAGCGTCAGCGCAAGCAAATCGTATTTAGTCCTGTCTGTCCATATGGCTCAAAATATTTTCGGTTTTCGCGAGATAAACACGAATTCTTTATTGCTTTGCGGATTTCAAGCTGTTTTCGAAACAAAGGATCGTGGGATTGAGACACGTTTGATCTTCAATGCCCTACTGCTATGCTTCTTCCGCGTCTGTAACTGGAAAACTGTGCATGATTTTTAAGTTTTCCGTTGTTGACATAGGCTGGATTTCATTTCTCATCCCTTTAGCTTGCGAATTCAGAGCCGTTTTCCTCACCGTGATGCCATAATCCTGGTCGAGAATCTTTAGGTACTGTTCAGTCAAGTGCTGCCGCGCTGAGGTCTCACTTTTAATGCACTTCGTGACAGGGTGCTTGCCAAATTTATTAAAAATCGTTCCAAGGACAATCTGATGGATGGCACTCTAAGAAATTCTTAATTTTAACCCCCCCCCCCCCGACCCCAGCTGCGTCCAATACTTTTATTTCGATAAATACCTGACCCAATCGTCTCATACGGGGTATAATGCGAGATCTTAATGCCTCACATGTCAGTTCCCTAACTCGTCCAATCACTTGTCTGTCTAAAATCATAACAATTCTTTGTCCTATATTGTTTTGCTTAGAACATTTTCGATGGTACCTGCTCATATATGACTTAACGTATAACTCTCTACACGTACTACATCTAACATAGTATGTTGCTTGTTTGGGATTTTCTTTTGGCAGAAAACGTACAACAATCAGTTCCCATTCATTCACTTGCTTATTGGTATTAAATTCAAAATCGCCATTCTTTCGAACTGTATTAATGATTTCTTTGCGTTCCTTGCTATGCAGAGGAAGATCCATGAATTTTTTAACATCTTCCAAATCCGAATGTTTCCTTATCAAATGGCGATGCATGTCAACCCCCATGACGGAACAGTATTTGCAGAAACGCATCCTTTTAGTAGGTCCAGATTTTTATTTTGCTGGAACTGCAAACATTTCTGCATTGTCACTAGAGGTTGTTCCTTTTACGTTGGCAGACATTGACAACTCAAAACACGCGCTTTCATTGAGACTTGCCGAAGATCTATGATAATTGGAAAAATTTTCCTCTATTTCATCATCATCTTCTTCTTCATCAATGTCATCATCTGAGTCGTTCTCATAAGTTGGATCTTGGTCCTCTGCAGAATTGTCGGGAAAATCTACGTCTAATTCATCCGTCGCTTTGAACGTAGTTGCTACGCTCAGCGCATCATCTTTTTATTGTGACTCATCGCCTTTAACTACGGAACATAAATTATTATATTTATTAATTGACAACTCTCCCAAAAGAAATAAGAAATCTTTCTCATTTAACTTTTATTATTATTTACCTGGATTCATCCACCATTCGTTGAATTTTGCGCTTTTAAATTGAAAAAATCTGAAAAATTTGGCTCCTCTATCACAGCTGACGATATGTCGGCCGACCTAAATGAAAACAAATAAATCTTCCTTACGTATTTCAGAAAGTAAGGATGCGTGTGAAAATATATTTATTTCAGAAAATATATTTACCTCAATTCCGCATCAGAGCAAATTTCTGGAATTTCATCCTCTTGTGCGACCTTCAGAACATGCTCCTTCAAATTCTCATTTATTTCATGATTCTATATTACATGTAAATAGAGTTCATTCCAATGCACGGAATCCCTATCAACTAAATTCTCTCCGGGGGGGGGGGGGTACTAAGATATCTTGTGCTGGGTTGTTGATGAAATCATCTTTAGATACGGCAGTGGGGTTCGCTATCGTTGAATAAGCATTGTGAGAATAGCCCAAAATACCACTGTAATCATTTATCTCACTGTCGTCATAGTGTAACGTGAAATTATCTGTATCTGAAAAATATAATTATTAATGCATAATCACTGTAGAATATAAGATTATAAACTGATACATTGTGGAATTAAATTATATTAATCAAAAACACGCTACTTCCTTAACACAAGAAGCAAAAAAGATGCGAACACAATTTTTTCCGTTACTTGGTCACACCGTTCTGTAATGCAGGTGGGTAAATCTAGAAGTACTACTTTTCCCAAAGGACGTAAGAATTATAACATGTTTGAGGGCTCATTTAATATCCAATAACAAAATTTTGGTCATTGCGTTTTTTCAAAAAAATGCTGATTTCATTCTCTCATTGAAAAGGCTATATAAATGTTCGTTATATCAATTTTTTTATTGCGCAGGAATTAAGTGCTCATTGAAGGCTCTTGCATGACTCACGGCGCAACCTTTCAAAAAAAAACCTATCATATAAAACCACCTTAGTAATTCAAAATCAATTAATCTGAAAATTGAGTACACCAGAATTGAAGACTCATTTTAGGCTTCCCATCGCCTTCAAAATAAAATTTTCAAAACCATCGCTTCACATTATAAAATTAAACCTTACTAAATATGCACTAATCATTCAACCGAGTACATCAACAATGGAGGCTGAAATTTATATAAGCATAACAATGTATAGGAGCTATGTTAAAAAATTAGTACTACTCCCTAAATCTGAATTATTAGTAAGGAGTTAAAAAATACTGTTTCACTTAGAAAGCCTTAGTAATTTAAATACGAAGCCTTAATAAATAAATTAGCAGTCTTTTACTCAAGATTTTGAGAAATGCTTACTAAAGCTATTACTAAACTATTTTCCAATCCGTCAGTAGTACAAAACTATACCTATGAAATTTTTATCCGTCGGTTGATAAAAATTATAATTTTTGGCTTGTGCACATTTAACTGAGGGGTAGTTTTCTCAAGTCAAGGGATTGTTTTGAAAACTTGATTTTAGGGCGTTGGAGAGCCTGAGATAGGTTTTCAATTCTGGTGTAATCAATTTTCAGATTAGCGCATATTTGAATTTTAGGGTAGTTTATTTATTATAGGGGTCGTTTTTGAAAAATTGCGTTTGGGATATACAAGGGCCTTCAATGAGCCTTCAATTCTGATGTACTAAGTTTAATGATTAATGCATATTTAGTGCACTTTATTAGCCCTTTTAAGTGAGGGTTAATTTTTTAATGTCAAGGTTATGATTTTGGAAAATAGATTTTGGTCGCTTTGGAGACTTCAATTCTGGTGTACACAATTTTCAGATCTGTGTATATCGGATTTTTACGGTAGCTTTTTTATAATAGGGGTTGTTTTTGAAAAATTGCGCCGTGTGTCATGCAAGAGCCTTTAATGAGCCCTCAATTCCTGTGAAAGAAAAAATTTGATATAACGAATATTTCTACTATGTTACTTCCAGCTTTACGTAAAGCTGGCAGTAGTATGCATTTGTAAAATAAAGCAGAACCCACAATTTGGCTTTAGGGTATTAAATGAGTCTTAAATGAGCCCTCAATTTTAAACCCAACTTTAAAGACAAAATTTTAAACCGTTAACCACCACATTGGATGCGTTAGGGAAACGGGGTAACGTCCATATTTGTTATTATTTATTTTCCATATTTCTACCCATATAAAATAAATTTTTAATTCACCGATGTTTCCTGAATCATTGTTAACGTGTAGGATTTTTTTCGAAAAAATTTTGGCAGGAAATGCAAACTTAAAGAAATGCACTTATTTAAGGAATAGTGTCTACTCGATAATCTTCAATTTTGACACACCCGAACACATTTGATTGGGCACGAAAAATGCCCCAAAAATGCAAAATAACAGTTTTCTATCAACTTTATGCTAAAGACTTTTGTTTTCTTGTTGAAATTTTTCAACTTAAATTATTTGTAATCGACAAGTGTCGAATTTCCAAGTATTTCTCAAATAATTAAATTCTTTAAACAATTTTTCTCTTCCTGTTAATAGTGAAATGTTAATATCATTCGGGATAATGTATGGAAAGTTCATGAATGCTCTTCTTTTAAGCAATTTCTTGGCCCTAATATCGTAAAAAGTTATTCTTTTCTTGAAATAATAATACAATATAAAAATTTAGGGAGAAACATATTTTTAATAGATATTTGGTAATTATTTTAACAATTTTCATTTGTTAATTTCTGGAATAAATGCCAGAATAAACGGATGTTGTAGGTAATATTTTGTCTAAGATATGTCGCAATTAAATAAACGACTAATATTTATTGACCTGCGTCTTTTTATAGTTATTTAAATGATTACACAATATTTTAAACAAAAACGACAACACTCAACATTCATCAAGTTTGTATACTTTATCTCGAAAGATATTAACTTTTTACGGCTTGCAGGATCACAGAAATTGTTTCAAGAAATAATAATTGATCAAACAATTTAAAATTATTTGATAAACCCTTGGAAATTTTTTCTTGTCTATTATAAATAATTCATGTTCAAAAAATCCCAGCAAATACCCTCCTTAACATGAATTTCATAGAAAACTGCTATTTTGCATTTTTAGGCATTTATCGAACACAAAAAAAGGGTATTTGTCACGCGAAAAATGAAGGTTATCTGTGGCATCACTCTCAGGATTAATTTTGTCACACAGCCATTTTATTCGCAGTCGAAAAAGGTCCTATAGACCGCGCACAAGGGTGATACAAAAAAAAAATAATTATGAAACACATACCTGCGGGCGCTAGCCTTATTGAAGGCAATCCTGAAACTTTAATTAGGATGAGGACAAATCAGCCCGGATTTGGCCAGAACGATAAAATAAAGTAGAAGAAATACGACACGATAATTTCCGATAAGCGATAAATAACGAAATTGCCAAAGAAAATGCCTTACAAGAGGCTAGTTCGGTCCTTAGGTAGAGGGGG
>NC_046658.1:145439866-145440388 GCF_010883055.1 Belonocnema kinseyi | reverse complement strand
ACTTGGCAGGACACTTCATAATAAAATAAGAATATAATGACAGAGAAAAATAGAAAGATACAGTTGTCCAATAATTTGTTTACATAAAAATGGGGGAATACATGAGAAAAGGTCAAATATGAACGAAAGGGTGCCAGTGACATGTAGAAAATATCATATTAAAGTCAAAACAGTATTTGGAAGTTGATTAAAAAAAATATTTTAATTCATAATAATTTAGGTTATTTTAAAAGATTCCAAGTAATTTTCAATTGAGTTTAGTAGCTTAATAAGACTTCGAAGGATTTTAAGTATTTTAAGAAATTTTAATAGATCTCAAAGAATTTATACGCATAAAAGTGAAGGATTTTGTAGGGTTTCAAAGATTTGAAGAGAATTGGTTCTTAAATAGTCTCTGAATTATGTGCAATTGATTTAGTCATATATATATATATATATATTTAAAAATTTGTCATAAGGACAACCGCAGGATTTCGCCGGGAGCGGGTGCTAATCTGAAAAATTGCACCCGCTTCCAGCGAA
>NC_046658.1:145427649-145439766 GCF_010883055.1 Belonocnema kinseyi | reverse complement strand
AATTTGTCATAAGGACAACCGGAGGACAGTTTGATAAAAGTTAATGCTAATTATATAAATCCCCCGATTCTCGGAACTTCCTAACGCGAAGCATTCAGTGTTTCAGGGCAGCAACGCTTCTAAAATAAGATTATTGTCAAATGCATTTGTGCTAATCATATACTCCGCTTACTTCTCGGAACGGTCGCACTTGATATTGACCTTATTTTATGACCGTTGCTGAACTGAAACAGTGAGTTTTGCAATTAATTCGACACCTTGAGCGCTTAGCGTTTGAACGCTGCGTACAGATGGCGATTCTTATGATTGGCATTACCGCACTTAATACTGATCTTATTTTATCAACCATTGCTGCCCCGAAACAGTAAATGTCGCAGTTGATTAAAAGTATGGAACGCTTAGCTTTCGGTCATTGCGAGAAGCGCGCTGCCTGAGACAGACGAAATTTTTACCACAATTTAATGCGTGATAATGCTTTTTTCGTCGTTTTTGCTTTCAATGCTACACGGATATAGCTTACGCTCTGATTTTGAGCGCATGGCACCGTATAGCGCTGAAACTGTCCATTTTCCTTACAATTATTTATGGATATTTAATTGGTCCTTAATAACCTACAAAATTACGAAGTTTTAACAAAATCCATTGCAAGACATTTTACCATGTATTCTGTCCTTTGTTCAAAAATCTAATTTTTCTTATTCTTAATATTGTTTTATATAAATAAAACAAGAACTACGGATCCAATCAAAGAAATGATTATTGCCAAGTTTGTAGCTCTTTTTGTGGTAAACAAATTTTTTTGGTATATATCACAAATTTTCAAACCTTTTTTGGATGCATAATTTTTTGCATCTTTTTTTTATCGCATATTGTAACGTTTTACGGCAAAATGGGATTTTTTATTTTTTATTATTTTGCGTTACGATAAGAATATAAAATTTTAGATTCCTCAAGAATAATAGAACAATAGAACAATATAATTGGTTCTAACTTGTCAATTGATTTAAATGGTTCAGTTGACTAATCACGAAAGCTCGATTAATTACGAAGATTTTGGTGACAAAAAATTAGGGAACTCGCATATCATCAAAAGTTGTGCGTATATATAATATATAAAAAATATATATATAATATATCTTTGTTATTTCTCATATTTTGATATTCTTTTATGAGTAACAATTTTTTTACTTCACCATACTGTATTTTTATTCTAACAGATAAAAATTTTAGTGCAATAACTATACATTGTTCAATAATATTATTAAATGTTTTTTTTATATTTGTACAGTTTGCAATTTCTACAGATAGTTTAGTCTATTCGACTAATGAATTTCCCGCATGTATTTTAAAATTTCTTAATTATTACGTTCCGATCACTGACAATGAGTGAATGGCAGAGTAATAATAAGTTCATAAATCTATAACTGCTCTCTGGGTCAAACCTGTATTTGGTGTTAGGATTTCTCTACTTTGAATCAGAAGACTTTGAACCCTCAGAGCAGAGGCTAACATTTCTCAAATGTGATTTTTTTGGGCCCCAAATTAATTAAAACTTTTAACCCAATACTTCGATATTTAAAATTCATTAATTTTCATGATATGCATGTCAAATTTCATGAATTAGGAAGATTTATAATTGAGAATTCTTTACTTTTAATCTTCAAAATCATGACAATTTATTCGAATTTTTATTTTATTTTGTTATTTAATTAAATTTAATTGAAATTTTGTTAGATTTAAATTAATTAATTAATTTGTTATTTATTTTATTTACACATCATTTAAAATTCAAGAGTTTTTGATTGCAAATATTCTAAATTAAAGAGTTTTAAATTGCAGATCGTTAAAATTACAGAATTTTCCATGGCAAGTCTTCAAAATTGAACTTTTCAAAAAAAAATTCATATTATACCTTTAAAATATAAATCTTGAAAACTAAATAATTTGAAATTCCAAATCTTCAACATTTCAAATCACGGCAGTACTCAGAGTACAGATATTTTTTACATTCTCATCAAAAACGTTATTACATTTGTGTAAAATTTTACGTCTGGACACGAAAGACAGGTTTTTACGAGTGTTTCTGCCTTTCCATATGCATGTTTGTTTGCAAGTATAATAACTTTTGAAAAACTAATCTATTATATTGGCCGTTGGTATACTCTTTAAGTGTCAGAAATTAAAGATCAAGTTGATTGGCTGCTTTGGGTCAAAATTCAAAAAGTTACAGAATTTTCAAAATTTCTGAGACAATTTTTTTCAAGATTTAAAAATTCAATGTACGGCTATTCGTAATAATTGGAAATCCGAACAATTTACCTCATCGACTTCTTTTGATAAAAAGAATGTAACCAGAATTATAGCGTTTTCAACAAATTAAAAAAAAAATTCCAAAATGAAAATTGTAAACTAACCAGCGCGAGTCTTAAAAAAAAACTCGAGAGAAGAAAAACGTTGCCTTTTGAGAGTCCTACAAGATTATCATAACAACTTTTCAGATTGTTTTGAATAATCGAAAATTCAAATTTTGAAAGAACCAAAAATAATGAAAAATCATTAATTTAATTTAGTGATCAAACTGTGCAAGATGCGGAGAAAAGAAGAGAAATAAAAAATGGTGCACCTTAAAAAGATCCAAAAGTTTTTTATCAATTACTTTTTGATACGAAGGGTAGTGTTTGTTTTATTCGTAAAAAAACAACATCAAAAATATAAGATATAAGTGTTTGGACAAACGACATAAGCAGTGAAAAAAACAAAAAGATAAAAGTTGTTTACCTTAAAAAGAGCGAATGAATGTGTTATTAATCTAAAATGCTATTAACAATTTTCTGTGTTATTAATGTTACTAATGTCGCGACATTTCGGAAATCTGAACATTTTCTTCGAGACATTCGATAAGCACACCTTAGAAGAATCCATACATAAAGAATACATAATAAGGAGTAAATGAAAACAAATTCACGAAATGGATAATGTTTGGATGAAACCAGACATAATCAAGGATGTTCAGAAATCATGAATTAAAATTCACCTATAAAGCGCCAAGGTTCAAAATGTCATTCTTTGACTATCGCAATTTTTTTACAATTATAAAATGTCATATAAATAAAAAGTTAAACTTTACGTGCCAAAAAATAAGTAAGGAAAGAAGATAAACAAAGCAACCTCGCAATCCCTTTAATGCATGTTTGTTTTCTTTATTTTGCCCTTTGTTATTTCGCAATTTTTTAATTCATAACAAATATATTTGTCAATATTTTGGTGTTAATTTAACAAAGATTGTCCAAATGACAAAATTTAATTTAGATTGTGTCAAAATATAAATGCAATAACAAAATTATTATGAACTGAAAAAAATTTAAATTTCAAATTGTATAAGCACGAAATTACAATTTCTCTTTAAGATTCAAAGCTAAACTTTAAATGCAAACGCATTTTCTGGTAAAGTTGATCTTTTCAATTTTCACAACACTCATCCTTGGGAAGGTAAATACCAAAAATAAATACGTTTCCGGTTGAAAGCAAGGTCCAGTAGTACACCTAAAACTATTCAATTTTAAAAGCTATAAATTACTAATGTGAAAAATAAGTAAAATATTCTTATAAATTTTTATCTGAAACAGGTTGGAGCTAGAACGGGAATTGACGGAGATTTTGTGAGGCTGGGAAAAATAGGCAAATGGCAGTGAATTAATTTTTTGACCGGGAAATTTATGAATTTTTAGAAAAGAAATTGGTCCAAGTTTGGTTTGAACAGTTTTTTTTTAAATTCCTTAAATTGCTTTTTTTCTATTATATCATTCAGTTTACAGTACGTAATTCGAAAATCTTTCACTTCAGAATTTTCCGTTTAAGTTTTAAACATTTTTCGTACATATATTTTTGAATTTGGAATTTTAGAATGCAGTTTTGAAGACTTGGAAAATTATAAATTAGAAGCGTTTCAAATTTATAGTTTTAGATAGAAATCGTTTTTAGTTTATCAACTGCGAATATAAAGTATGATTCTTTTTTTAATTAAAGTGGAAACCAAGGATTCACAAGTGAATCATAATTGATTTCACACCACGATTCGAAATTTGTTTAAAATTGAAGAATATTCCAATTTTAACGTTAAAAATTAAACTGTTTCAATTGGAATATCTTAGAAGTTAAACAAACGGAAACTCGCGATTAAAACTTTATAACCCATTTTCAATTAAAAATAAATTCAAAATAAATAAGCTGTATCAATTATAATAATCTAAAGTTTATTTTAAAATATACTTTATGGAACATGATATTTTTTACGAAAGTGTCAGTGAAATTCTGTTCATATAATATTGTTTGCCAATGCGAAACGTAATCTGGCTTGGAACTGTCGTCTTAATATCTAAAAACTGAAAGAACAATTTCCTTATCACTTGGAATTATAATTATATTTTTATAAAAACGTTATTCTGGACAGTTTACAATATTATCGAATTTGAAAATTCCCGAATAATAAAACTCCAGGCCGAATGCTGTCTAATGATCAAATATACAAACTAGAAAATTCCCGAATTGCAGAAATTGAGAAAACAGTTTTGTGATCAATATTATTTATTTATTAAAAATACAATAATAAAATATTTTTATTATAGAAATTTTGTTTGATGTTTAATTTTTTAAAATTATTGTTTTAATTTAAAATAACAATAATTGTATAAATATGTGATACAAGCATAAATTTAAAACCCGTGAGCTTTAAATGACACAAAATTTGCAGGATTCAATGCAGGCTGATTTAAAGCGACTTTTATTTTTATTTTTTTAAATAATAATTTCATTTTTGCGAGCGTTTTCTGTAATATACAAAAATACAATGCACATTTTCAAATAACTTTTTATCAAAAAATACATTTTTTCAATTATTGTTATTTTATATTCCAACAATAATGTTTAGAAACTTTAAACATTCAAAAAGTTTTTTCGTTAGTAAAAATATTTTATTATTCCATTAAAAAAATTTTTTAAACAAACTATTTTTTAATTGTTCAAATTAGAGAGTTGTCTAGTCCGGATATTGTATAATTCGGAAATTTTCTGTCGGCAATTCTCAAATTCGGTAAGATTGTAAATTGTCGAGAATTTTCCAATTCGAGACTTTTATATTTTGACAATGTTATAATTTCGGAATTTTTACAGTGATGTGGGAATTTTATTTTTCGGAAAAAGCGACTGAAAAATCTCGAAAAATAAAATTCCCGAAATTATGAAAGTCCCGAAATATAAAAGTCGAATTGGAAAATTCAGGAAAATAAAACTCCAGACAATAAGATATTACCGAATTTTAACAATCACCAGAGAAAATGGCTGAATTATAAAATAACCGAGCTAGAAAATTCCTGAATTTAAACAATTAAAAAAATTGTTTATTGAATATTATTTATTTATTGAAAATACAATAATCGAATATATATTTCTGGATGAAAAAATTTGTTTGAAAATGTGCATAGTATTTAAAAAAATATAAAAAAAGTTCTGAAAATCGAATTTTTTATTAATAAAGAAAATAATAAAAGTAATAAAAATAAATGTTGATATAAATAGTTGTTGAATTGAATCCTGCAAAGTTTGTGCAAAAATGTTATTATGTAGGTACGAAGAAAATTTAGGCAGAACCTTTTTTTCTTTCAAAGCGCACGTGTTTTTTAATGTATTTGTAAATGTATTGTAAAATCCTGCACACAAAATTGTTTTAAGAGCTTCCAGATTTTTTCTAATATTGTAAATCGTTTGAAATGTTTTGAAATATTTTTAAACATTCTCTTTGAGTTATGTACTTTTTTGGAAAAAAAAATCATTTTAAATCTACCCAGAAATTTTTATTGTTATCTTAATATTTCAAATTCTTGAGAAGCTCCAAATGTTGTTATTTTCTTTGAAACATTCAGAAACCTCCAGCTTATTTGATTTTTTTCTAAATTAATGCTTATTTAACTGTTCTTTAAGAATAAAAATAAAATACTTTTACCTTCGAAATACAAATAAAAACAAATAAAACAATTATAATCGTAACATTCCAAGTTTAAATCTGTCACTCTGAATTGTGTGTGTGACGATTCGTCCCGGTCTCAAGTCCAGCTCAATATTTAGAATGAACTTCATTTTTTTGAAATTGTAATTTTTCGGTTGTAACTTACCGGGCAATCATTTTATTCTTTGAAAGATTGATTGAAAGACGCCCCGTACCGCATCTAGGTTTATAATATCTTTGCCAATAGGCACAAAACCGAGTGACTGCTTTACGTCATCGTTACGACATCTGGACGACAACTTTACGATATCCTACGTAAAGACGCCGCCAAATTGTGTTTCCACTGGGCTCCTTTGGATATCAGTAAATATTTCGCAGGTCCATAAATCTTCTTTAATTCTGAACATCTTTCTTTAAAAAGATGATTTATGAAATCGATTATGTTTTTTGCCTATTATAATTATTGCGTTATACTTATAAAAGCAGGAACACGTATATTTTTAATTGAAATGTCTAACTTGGCTTAATTTTTAATTGTTCTGATATATGATTTTTTAATTCAGAAATGAAAAGCACAATAAGAAATTAACCAGAATGAAGCATTCGGATTTATTAAGTGTTCCTGAAATGTATAACGATGATTATTATTAAAAATTAACATATTGTCGAGGTCAAACATTATCTTAATGAAGAACGCTTAATTTTGAGATAAAGTGTAAAAAAATATTTACTTTACTGGAGCAAAACCTATAATGAACTAAAAAATATATATTTTAAATGTAAACGAGAACTTTAAAACATTTTTACAGGACATTTATTTAAACTAACAAAAAATTTATTCAAAGCCAAGCAACAGATTTCTTAGAATCAAAAAAATATTTGTTTGACCCTATATCAAAGAAATAATATTTTCTTCGTTAAAATAAATATTTTCTCAGAGTGAATAATTATGCTTTAATCGCGCAGTGCCTTATTTATTTAGTTCAAATACATTTTTAAATAGTTTAAATAAATCTTGAGCTAAAATTAAGTGAAGTTCTTGGTTACATTGCATATTTTTTTCAAATAAATGTAGATTTTGTTCAATTGAACAAAATCTTGTTTTACACACTTTTTAGTGATACGCTGTATTGTATTTTTTGCTCCAATCAAATCAATATTGTCAAAAATTGAAATCAATAGATTTTAAACAAATGCAATGTTTAATAAAATTCAGTTTTTGGTTTATATCAAACAAATTTTACAAAACAAGAAATTTGTTTCGATCAATAAGGCAAATATTTTATATTTCTTGAAATTAAATAATCTTCTGTTTAATTGAAGCAAAAAAACACGTATTCCTATGGATTTTGGGGCGCTGAATTCAAATTCGGTATCAAAAATCACCCATCATGTCATGGTTGAGCCATAACCTCAAAAAAGGACGAAAAATCATGCACTGAGGCGAATACATTTTAAAATAGTGCCAGTGTTGCAAATTTTCACTTCAAAAACATGTCGTCGACTGTTAAGGATCAACCCTTTTCTGATATCAACTTATTTAACATAACTTTACTCAACAGAACCTGACCTCACCTAACTTGAATTAACAGAAATTTATTGAACTTCACGTGAAGCTCTGGAAGCATATATTCCCAGTAGCAAATGTGTGCTACATCGAATGGGTGAACTCGAGCCTAACCTAGAAATAAATCTAACCTAGCTAACCTAAATCTAATCTAAATCTAATCTAGGTCTTAAACGTAAGCGTAACCCTTTGCATCGTTCCGTCGAAGAAAAAAGGACACGTTATAGCAGGCTGAAAATAGACTGAAGTAGGTTTATAAATCAATTTAATTACGATAAAAAGCAAGATAACATGTAAACACGAAAGATAGTATAAATACATCCCTTAAGTTTAAGAAAAGCAGAGAGAAAAAAATTTTGAATAAAACTCTTATTCATTTGCATGTTTAAGTTACAGTTCTACATTTTAATTGATACAAACATTGTCAGCTTAATTGAAATGGGGTCAATTATACTTGTAGTTCTAAGTTTCTTTAAATGAGTTATGTGCGTCTAAATTTTTAACCACCTGCAGTACAATGAAATGAATTTTATTGCGTTACAACGGGAACAATTAAGTTGTGTTGCGTTAAGCAAAATTTCGTTAGTTTCTGTTAAGTTAGATTCATTTGTAGGTTAAGATCGAGTTAACAAAGTTAACAGAGAGAGAAACAGAGAGTTAACACAGTTAAGAAAAAATCTTTTTCTAATTCACTACAATATAACCTGGATTTGAAACAGACGGGCTCACACCAAAAGTCACTAATTACTTTCGTAACTGATACGTAAGCTTACTATCTACTACTTTTAATATATTAATATAAACTTTTATAGTTCTAATAATTTTATAGTTTTTTGGAACTTTTTTAGAATATAATTTTTGAAAATCGGTTTCCCTGATGATGCACACCAGTTGATTTCCGAAACGATAAGACAAATATCAAATAAACTCGCCTGATTGAGTTGATACTGCTCCATTATTTATCTATACCTACATTAACTTACTCGGGCGTTAAAGAGTTTTTATAAGTAAATTAATTGTATATTTTGAATAATCCTTTTTATAACGTGAAACAGATGTAGTAGGAATATGATACTGTGCAACACGAGAAACGGAAGTTTGTTAAAATTAATCAATTTTGTATGTTCTTTTCAACAATTTATTTTGAAAAAAAAAATGTTTTGAGTTTTTTATTTGGTCATTTTTTTACATTTGGTAATACGCACGCAATTTTTTGAAACGGAAAAAGGGAAATTTTTTAATTTTAGGTCAAACAATTGATGAGAATGTATTCGTGAAAGCCAATGGATGTTCAAACTTTAAAATTTGCAAATTTAACTTTAATGAATAGAACAGTTCCAATATTCCTGGTTAAAAAATATAAATGTACGCTGCAAAATCATATTCGGTACTCTATAATGAAGAATAAATCAATAAATTTGTTAATTTTGAGAGCCTAATCACTTTAAGCAATTATAATTTTAAAAATATACAAATTTAGCTGACAATATTTTTTTAGTTGTATATATAAGACGAGAATTTTTTAATACAAATACATGTAGAGTTTAAGAGCTTAATGTAAAAATGATTTTTGAACTTGAATTTTTAAAGGACTACGAATACATCTGGGAAAAGCATAACGGTCTAGCTTAAATGACCAGATCTGTTTCCCACACGAAATACTTTATAAAACTTTGTAATTGCTCCCTTTTGGGACAATGGATTATCAGCGATTTCTTCTGCACTCATTTCTTCAACCGCCCCGGTATTCATGTTTATTTTCGCCCTTACTGACTGCCCAAAAGCAGGTGTAAATATTGCACGGAAAAACGTGAGCCTGGATGGTGATTTTTCCAATACGGCATAAACGTCGCCATTGGGCGAAGATAATACAATTTGCTGTTCGGTTGGCATGGGAATGAGGACACGAGTTCTTGTTCTCAATCGAATTGGCTTATCGGGAGGAAAATAGTATGTTCGGAGTTTGAATATCCGATTCAGATTCGTCAAGGGAGAAAGTCGAATGAAGGGAAGTTCATGTAATTTATATCCAAGTACGCTTGCAAAAGTTAACCTGAGTGTAGGAGAAATGGACCTGTTACGACCGCCATGAACACTACGGCTAGGGCCACCATCAGGAAAACCACTGGACTGGTTTCTAAAGTCTGAAAAAAGAAATACAGGACTAAATTTCTGTTTTAAGTTCACAATCTTATTCTCGTACATCACGAGTTTTGAATGAAGTTGTAATTGTGGGGCCCAATTCCAGAAACGCCTATAATCTGATTTCGTTCAACGGCTTGAGAAAACATTTTTTCAACAAATTATAATATTTAAATATCATTTACTTATTTAAAAAGAATAGAAACCGTAGGGTTGTATGGAACTTTTTTTCTTAAAAAATGAGCTATGATTTAATGAAATTCGATAAAGTTTACAAAATTAATTAAAAGAGAAAAAAATAAATTTATTCTCGAAAATTAATTTTAAAAAGTCTGTGCAGAAAGGTAGGGTAAACATGAAAGCGGAGCGCAAACACCACATATATTTAGCGCTCTATTTTATATTTGTTAATGGTATGACGAATTGCGTTATACTCACCTAATACTCCATAAATCTTGATGATTTGTCCTTGGGAGGTCGTTGGACAGTCCGCGCTTTCTTCTGTGGTTAATTTCTCAACCGCGCCGCTATTCATATTTATTTTGACCCGTGCTGACGGCCCAAAAATGGATGTAAATAGAGCTCGAATATTCGTGGTCCCGAATGATGTTTTTTCCAATACTGCACAGATGTTGCCATTGGGTGTTGATAATACAATTTGTTCTTTAGATGATATATGAGTAAGGTCACGAGATCTTCCTCTTAATTGAATTTCTTTATCTGGTGGGAAAACGTATATTCTGAGTTCGAATATCCGATTCGGATTGTTGTGGGGAAAAAGTCGAATAAATTCAAGATCTTCAAAACTAAATCCAAGTATGCTGGGAAAAGTTTGCCTAAGAGAAGGAGACCTCGACCTGTTACGAATAGGTGATTTGGCAGGTGATGAAGACCTAGCAGAATAATGAGGTGTGGTAGGAGAATGAGTTGTGTCTGGACAAGGTCTGCTACGAGAAGAAGAAGAAGAAGGAGAAGAAAGTCTAAGGCGATCCAAACCAGGATTAGTGCGTTCATCAGGTAAACGCTTGGACTGCGAACCCAATTCTGAAACAAGAAATACACGATTAAATTTTTTGTAAGTGTCTACACAATTTTATCTAAGAACATCACGAGCTGTAAATGTGGTTTTCATTGAAAAACTATAAACGATAAAAACAATTGACAGCAAGTGACTTTTCGTACCCCGAATCTCAAGAAAATGATACCTCATGTCAGAGTACCTTTCGCACTGCCAAAGTTAATTTTTCCTGCAGGGAAGTAGTACACTGAAATTAACGTCAAATTTTCACTTTTGTGTCCTATTTAAAAGTTATAGATGTCACCTGAATAACGTATAAAAAATATATTTATATCATCAAGGTTTTAAAAAGTCAAGCGAATTTTCGGCGAAAAAAAAACGTTCAGCGTAAGAACTTTTTATATATGTTTAAATACGTCAGCGCATATTTTTTGCACACACAATAAATTTCGACAAATATCATCAGAAATTACGAAAGCTTAATCTTCTTAATGTATTCGTATATAATGTCGTTATTATTCTTATTTTCCAATTCAACAGATCAAAAATTGCTTCCGCATAGTTAATATACTAATTCAAGACATATTTTATTGCATTTATAAATATTCTAGTCAGTGGCACTGAAAGTTTATTGCTGCTCATAATTCGCCCGAATCCTCATAAGCATAAATATATGCATGCATGGTTCTTGCAATGTTTCTGGGAACAATGTATAACCTCTGATTTAAACAAAGATATTTATATTCTCTTTACACAGACAGACGCAATATATCATATAGAATTCTGTTAATTTTACTCAACAATTTTAATACAGTAGATAGCCCGTCCACGTATTATGATTTAATGCATGCCAATTGACAACTGGGCATGTAAATTGAAAGCTCTTGATTTTAGCAGCTAAATACTACTGGCAGGCATCAAGGACTTTCTGAGTTACCATTTGTCGTAATTAAAGCAAAATACATTTCACGCATTTGATAACAAAATCATTTTAATGTATCTGTCGGACTTAATCAACGTGTATCAGAGAGCGGGTTTACTGTAAAATTCGAAAGATACTTACATCAACTGTAACGTCTTTCAGTTGACGCGTAAAGAAAATCATATACATTGTGCGTGATTCCGGAAAAGATAACAGCTTCAATACTAAATTTTCCACGTGCTTACGGTTTACAATGCATTTCAGAGGGGTTAATAACTCCTGAACCAGCGCGCTCTTTTAGAGTCTCCGGAAACGAGACGTGCAGTGAACCTACCGATTCCTGCTACAAAATGTTTCAGAACCACAAAGAAATACCAGGTGTATACATATGAAACCGGTATTGCCATCTAGCGGCCAGTAGGCACACTTGTAGGCACTGTCGGAACTTACCATTTGTGCTAATTGGC
>NC_046658.1:145419787-145427549 GCF_010883055.1 Belonocnema kinseyi | reverse complement strand
GGCGCATACTTTGAATAAAATATTTGTTATCATTCTCTTGAAATAAATGTGTTTTTTTCTTGAAAAAATACCGGTTTCATATGTATACACCTGGTAATAGGGAGACCCAACAGCCAGTGGGAAGCCATTTGACACTGGCAATAGAAACATTGCCGTAAGTGGTAGGCGCAATACAGAATGATCTCAAGTTTTTGTGCGCATGTGCGCAATTGTCCTCCTCCTGTACATGGAAATGTGTGCGATTGAGATAGTTTGTCAAATTAACGTAAGTTAGAGGTTGTGTTCTTGTGTTGATCAGCATACAAAAGATACTTGACACCTCATGGCTTAGAACAAAAATTCTTGCCACCTGCATAAAACAAACGAACAGAACCTCTCTAACTCACATAAATTTGACAAACTTTCTCACTCGCACACTTTTCCATGTATAGGAAAAGGACATCTGCGCTCCTACGCACAAAAACTTAAGGTCTTCCTGTAATGTTCATACCACTTTGGTTAGATTTCAGAATAGTAGCGTCACCTGTCACCTCTATTTTGGCAGGAAAACAAATGTTATTTAGCAACGAACTATTCGCATCTTTAATTGAACAATAAATGAATCGATTTGATTAGCCAAAAATTAAAAATGTTTGTTACTTTTTTCACTATGATGTCTCAGATATGGGTCTGTCACGATATATCGTAATGCACATATTGGATGAGAAATTGTAAATCGTTAGTGATTTCACGAACATCATTCTTTTTACTAGTCATAGAGATGCCTGTCCACCCTAACAGAAAGTTGTAAAGGGGTAGAAGTTTTGACAAAATTTTTTTGTAACCTGTTAATGGGGAGCTTCTCACCGTTTGGATGTTCAAAAGCACCTAAACGACAAGTTAAACATGATCATTCTGATAATGCTTTACTATGCACGTTAATACTGTTTTCGTAGCTTTGACCCTAAATATCCTAATTGCTTGAGCTATATTTCTGTAATTTATATAATTCATGATTACCAAGTCCGTCACCGGTTTTATGAGACTTTATTTATTGCTCAGGAAATTAGGGGGTTGAGGTAAAAACATCGTGATTTGGATAAAAGATTATATGGACTGTTTCATTGCCTCAACTGATAAGAAATAATAATTTTGAAGTATAATTTTCGTTTTCGATCCTTTTATTTCTCTTATAATAATTAACCTAACCTCGAATTTTCTTTGCTAACATTAGGTGTCAAATAATCTTAATTGACAAAATGAGGCGTTCTCGATTTCTTCGTAGGATGCTACCTAGAATTTCGTCCTTATATAGGCAGACCTTATGTGTCCTCTTTCGCCTTTTCTGTCCCTTTTCCAAAAATTTAATATTTTATTTTTAATCTTATTTTTTACGATTGAAAGAAAATCGACTCATTCTATCTAAAAATGATTAATAATAAATTTATAGATTTTTTAGGTGAGCATTTTTTGTCTGTTAATTTTAGTTTGTACCTTGTGTCGTTTTTTCCAAAAAATTTAATATTTTCATTTTGAATGTTATTTTTTATGTCTAAAAAAAAACTACGTGTCCTATACAAAATTATAGCTCTTTTTTGGATGAACAAGTTTTGACTCATTTTTTTCGTAGCTTGTGTCGCTGGTCCAAAAAAATGTATTTGTTTATTTTTAATGTTTTTTTTATTGCTAAAACAAAATCTACTCAAAAAACATAACTCTGAATGAGGACGATAGTAGACGATATTAGATTTATTCTAGTGTCAGATAGTACCCACAATTACTATAACTGTGGTTGGTCTTATGATTGTTGTGCCGGCAAGAATCGAAG
Organism: Belonocnema kinseyi; assembly: GCF_010883055.1. Taxonomy (NCBI): domain Eukaryota; kingdom Metazoa; phylum Arthropoda; class Insecta; order Hymenoptera; family Cynipidae; genus Belonocnema; species Belonocnema kinseyi. Next base: position 145,425,742 of record NC_046658.1, on the reverse strand, counting down.
GAAAGGGTTCCTTTTATCCTTGTAGAACCCCGCATGCAAGAATAAGACTATATACACTGAAAGGTCGCGCGGTATCCCACAGTCACCGTTCGAAGCAACTAACCCAGGTTCCGTTTAGTTTTCCAGACAATTTTGATGCCTCCGCTTAACGGTTAATTCCTTCGGGACCATCCCTGGGCAACTGTACACGACTGCTTATTAAATTATTATCAGCATATTCGACAGAAGCCCTTAGTACAGGAATCCTCTAAATGCAACCAGAGGACGCGTCTGGCTCCTTTGTCATGGTTTCTTCGGTTTTCCCTGTGTCAGATTAGGTCTTAAACCTTTTTTTTTTGAATTTACAACTGAACCTTGAAATGTAGTGATAGATGCAGTGATCGGTCTAAAAGTGCAAAAATTTTTATTTTATATTAAATTTTTCGCTAGAAGAAGAAACGTAGATGCTACATTAAAACAATATCAGAAGGACAACTTTTGCTCCCAGTGGAATATCTGATCTTTTTACATTCTCATCAGAGAAGGTATTAGTTTTATCTAAAACTTGCCCCCCCCCCCCTATTTTGTGTCAAATGTGCACGTTTTGAGAAACCTTGAATGTGTCTATCTGAATCTCTGTACACGCATGAAAAAGGTTTAATGGGTGATCCATAGTTCAAAAACAGTATAAGCGTGGTGGTTTAACCATTGGGTAAGCGTGGATTAAGCGTGTGCTAACAGTGGAGTAAACGTAGTGTGAGCGTGGCTTCAGATTAGGTTAATTTTCACCCACAGTCGTCATATGGTTATAAACAATAGGTCAAGCATGGCTAATGGCTCCTCTGCTATGCTTCGTCAACAGTCGGACGTGATTTTTAGAAAGGATTGGTAGATAAATATTTTCTTTACTTGGACTTTGCTCAATTTTTTCGTGAAACCCGCTTGAAAGAAGTTTGTATGGCCAAAAGTCTACACGTCTCTAAATGGTAAGTTTGCTACATATGTGCACTAGATCGCGCACCAAATGATTTAGCACGTATTCTACGAGATGTTTTTGAAAATTTAATTTTTTTTGTGAATAACGAAAACAATTCTGAATGGTAAGCGTACATATCAGGTGAACCTGATCGCTTACAAGATAGCTTAAAACGTATTCTACAAGAATTTTTTCAAAATTTAAATTGTTCTGACAGCCAACATAACTAAAAATTTTGAGCCAACGATCCGCGTATACCAGATCGAGCACCAGGTAGTTTTATACGTATCCGGCGAGAACTTTTTAAACAATTTAAATTTGGTGAATAACGAATATAATTCCAAATGTCGAGTCGACGATCCGGGAGCAACAGGTCGCGCACCAGGTTGTTTAACACGTATTCTACGAAAACTTTTCAAGAATATAAATTGTTCCAACTGCCAAAATAATTTCAAATTGTATTTTGAAGATTCGAATGCACTGGATAAAGCATCAAGTAGCTTAATACGTATTCTAGGTGAACTGTTCAAAAATTTAAATTTTCTGAATAACGAAAACAATTCAAAATAGTGAGTCGACGACCCGGGTACCCCGGGTAAACTTCCATGCGGGTTCTTAAGAAATTGCGCAAATCAAATAGAAACTAATATTTAGCTACTAATTATTTTTAAAAAGCCATGCAAATTTAGTAGATTCCTGCCATGTTCGAAAATTTTGCCAAAGTTTAATTTCAACCAAAAATCAAGTTTGACCGTGGGCAAATAATTGTAGAGGGGCCATTAGCCATGCTCGACCTTTTTTCATAACCATGGAACGACCGTGTGTGAATATTGACCCAATCTTGAGCCACGCTCACCCCGCGGTTTACCCACGGTTAACACACGCTTATGCCATTGATGAGTCATGGGTCACCCATTGAAGCTTTACTACGGATGTGAGCTTGTAAGTCTGCACGTGTTTCTGTATGTGAACTGTGTGTCTCGATTTCCGCCTGTCTGTTAGAACGATTTTTTTGAAAAAATTAATCAAGTAGGTTGGCAGTTGGTACACTCATTTAATGACGTATACTAAAGGCCAATATTGTGAGGTAGCCGTTTTAAACAAAAATTTAAAGACTAAGCGCATTCTGAATATTTTTTACTAGAGATATGGCATTTGCTAATTCCCAAAAAAAAACATTAAAAAATGAAGATTTGAAGCCAAATAACGCGCGATATTAAAAAAGTAATAAGAGAACAAATGTTTTTTTTAATTCCCTACAAGATTATCATATGGACTTTTTAGATTTTTGTGAATAATCAACAAAGCAAACAAAATTTAACATAAAAAAAAGATATTATAGAATAAAAAATTACATTTTTCGAACAAACTACCTTAATATTGAGGTAGTTGACGTGCCAAAAGTCAGATATCTGAGAAAATAGTTATTCTACGATTTTAATAATCAAAATATTAAAACTGATGTAGTTTAAAATAAAAAACATTATTTTTAGAACAAATGTTGAAATTCACAAAAAAAACATTAATTTTAAATATGGTTTTTGCAATGTAATTTTTCCTGCCCTGCGGCGTGCCGCTTTTTACCAAATGTTTGAAACAAATTTTATTTTAATGAATGACTGCTTATTTTTCATAAACAATAAGTTCGTACTCCCTTAAGAGCGTGATAGTGGTGAAAGAACCCCATTCCAGACGAATCTCGACGTAACAAAATGTAACCCAATAATAAAAATTAAGTTTTTACGATGGCGTCTGTCTTTCTGTTCAGCTGGCCATCTGTCCGTAAAGGCGATAACTCTTGTAAAAATGAAAGGATAAAATCGATATTTGGCAGACTTTTAGATAAAAATTTAAAAAATTGTAGCATTTTCCAAATTGTTTGGAAACTTTTTTTTAGATTTTTAAATTATATTTACGGCCTTTGTAGTACTAAGGACGTTAAACAATTTATTCAAATGACTTCTTTAGATAACACAAAAATTATTAGTTCTAGCATATATGAGATAAAAAAATCAATAAAAACTTTAAGCCATTTTGTGGTCAAACAATGTAAGATTCGAAAAAAATAAACGAACAAAAATCGTGATGCCAAAAAAGGTCTACAAACTTGTTGGTAATCACATTTTGATACAACGCGTACTTTTTGTTTCATTCATGAAAAATAATATTAAAGAAAAACGAAATATGTTAAGAGAAAAAAAGATCTTGCAAGAATTGTATACCCGGAAAAGGCATACAAATTTGTTAGTAATCACCTCTTGATAGAAAGCGTACTTTTATTTTATTCGTAACAAATAACATTAAAAATAAACTTTTGAAAAAACAATATAAGCAAGAGAAAAAAAATAATCCAACAAAAATTGTTCACCCGAAAAAGAGCTGCAAATTTGTTATGAATCACTTTTTGATAATATGCCTGGTCCTGGTTTTCATCATAAAAATGACATTAAGAACAAAATTAGAAATCTGTGGAAAAACGAAAAAGGTACGAAAACAAACTGATAGACGATAGTTGTTCATCCGGAAAGGACATAAGAATTTGTTATAATTTATTGCATGCACATAATTTACAATTGCGACAGTGTTGGAATTTTCCAAAGTTTGACACAACATTTAAATTTTAAACAAAACGAGGCAAAATACTAAAAAAAGCCTGGGAGGGATTATGGCTTTTGAAAAATCCTTTAAAATTTCTTTTCACAATTTTTAATAAGACTTATCATTTTGTTTTTATTTTTTGAAAGTTGTATGCAAAAAATAGAAAAATCCAATATTATGCGAAAAGACTCTAGGTTTTTAAAAAATCTAAAAGAAAACTTGTAGGATATTTTGTTTTATATAAAAAAATAATATTAAAACAAAAGTCCTATTTTTATCATGAAGACGCTAGGTGAAGAATAATATCTAAAAAAAGGATTGCAGTTTTTTAATTATTTTATGGTAGTTCAAAAAATATTAATTTAAAAATTTCTATCAATAATCGAACGTAAGGCTCGATTGTTACGATAAGAATATGTATCTCAAAGCCAACAAAGCTTTGCGAAATTTAATTTTATATGCATAAAATTCAGTACAAATTTCACAACGTAAAGACGAATATATGATTACTGCGCTCTAATAAATGATAATAAACATCTAATAAATACTACCGAAAGCTTAAAAGGATGTTCACATAAATAATAGATATATTATATTATTATATTCACCAATAGAATTCAGAACAACAGCCAAGCACAAAAGCAAAGTACAGACATTCCTCATATTTTCGGTTTAACAATTCAACGTAAATATTCAACTAATGTGTATTTTACTCCTTCATTGGCTTGCACATTCTTTACCGTAGTTCTTATCTTTTATATTCAAGGTGTAAACTTTGTCCTTCAGAGATATTTACATTTGACTAGAGTCAGTTTAAACAGAAATAATTTGGTTACTACGCAGTTCTTTAACACTGATATCACCTTCTAGGTAATATTTCATGTTGAAGCTTAAAATATTTGGAAATCCAAAGATTACCAGATTTCAAGATATTTCTTCGCAATTCCAAATACATGGAAGAATTTTTAAGGATTCCAATATTTCATAGGAATTTTAAAATATTTCCTAGCTCTTAAAGAATTTTCGGAAAAATTTCTTTAGATGTACATACATATGCAGTCGACGCTATTTACATATCTTACTGCGGATTGGACGGTAGGGGAGTAATTTTTCTGGAAACGATGTTCCCCCACTCTCGAGTCTGATCTCGATGTGTGGTGCTTGATGCGAATTGATTCGCTCGCTACGTACGTGGCCACGCTGTCGTGGTGGGGGAAGAGCTCGATCGAGAGTTAGGGGAAGCGGCAAGGTAAATAGCGGCAGTGTAAGTAGAATGGACTGTACAATAAAACTATGCTGTAACCAGATCTTACGAAATTTATCTACATCCTATTTATACTCACAAAATTATATGAGTTGAACAGCATAAAATCATATTAATGAGAAACACATTACTAGCAATAAGATGTTTTGAGTTAAATAACATTTTGAAAGTTTTGAAGTCATAAATAATCATAGATTATAATCATGAAGAATCAGTTTTTTTTAATCTCTAAAATACTTCATGTTTGGAATTATTAAGGAAATTATTGTAAATTATATTATGATAAAAAACCACTAATAATGAGATTTCAGTATAATTGAAATCTTGAGTCAATGGAAGCGCAACTCGTTCATCGGAACTTAACATTTTCTTCTTTGTTTCCATTTGATACGTCATTTAGTGAGAAAAGCGGAATTCTTTCTGAATCAATTTTCTTTTTATCTTGCAGACAAATTAATTCATAAATTTAAAAGAGATATTTATATGTCATTTACATTAATTTAGGTTTAAAGTTTCAGAGTTATTTTTATACCATATTTTTTGTAATTTCCTATTTACATTTTTTTATTTCTCTCAATGTAGTTAAAAATTTTAAAAATATTAAAATTTTCTAATTTTTTAAATAATGCAAACTACACAAATTAGAATAGGATAAACAAATCAAGGTATTTATATTTTTCACACTAGCCATTACAACAATTTGCAACGTTTTTATTAAATTGCATATAATTTAATTTTTTTATGGTTTTTTTGTCTTTGTTTTCAAACTTATTAACATTTTTTTTTTAAATAGTAAATGAACTTTTGCGTAAATTTTCTGCACCTCATCTGAATTAGACGGAAACTACTAATTGGTCTTAGTTTTTTACAAATTCAAACAGTGCCGATTAATTTATCACAAATGGGTAAAAATCGAATAATTTAATGTGTGAGAATGATCAACTAAATGAATCAGTAACAATATCTACTAAAAAATTTATATAAAATCTGATGGAAATCTGATGTAAATTATGAGATAGCTCAGGCAATCTTGAATAAATGTGTGTTTTATAAAGAGAATCTTATTTTTTCTCCATGAAGAGCCGTGAGATAGGTGGTTACAGTCTGTAACGGTAGTGTGTGACTGAAACGTCTCAAT
>NC_046658.1:145377731-145419687 GCF_010883055.1 Belonocnema kinseyi | reverse complement strand
CCAAATCGACGCATGCATGAAATTGAGAATCACGCGAAATATCAGAATCGCCAATTTCTTCAAATTCTTTTAATTGCGAATCGGGGTTAACTTGTACCTCCATATGACAGCACTGCTGACTTATCTAAAGTTTTGATACAATCTTCTCGCCGACAAAGAACCACTAAAAAATTTAAAATACTAATAAATAAAGGCAAGCGGATCCGACTTAGAGAAAGCGACATTGGAATCAAACTATATTTAAATTGAAAAGAATGAGAAGAATTCGTCTATACGAAGCGGGCCGGATTTTCCGCATTTCGGTACTTTTTTGAAATACAAAAATTTTTTAAATAAAACGATAAGGTTCTATTTCTTTGGATCCTAATAAATTAATAGGGCTAGGAAAAATCTTAATTGAATTATTTGAGGACACAGAAGAAATGAGGAACTGCCGTTTGTTTTATTAGAGGGGCGCAACCTCGCTCATCCGTACACATGAAGACACACTCGCCATTTCACACACAAACAAAAACGGGCGGTGCAACTGTACCCACCGAGGAAAGATTTGAAGCTCCTGTCCTGCCAGCACTTGTGCCAATGGCCCATTGGCGAGCTATGATATGTGCATTTAGCACACCGGACGTTCCAATACGTGAGTTCCAATACGTGAGTTCCCATACGTCCTTCCGAGACGTGAGTTCAAAAACTCATTAAAACAGCCCTCCACTGGGGTTATGGCCCTAAACAAGTTGCGTCTAAAATTATATGCAACTAAACAAGAAGAAAAGGTGCTTTCGTGCTGCCAGCATCGAAACTTATTAAGACGAGGTCAGACAGGCATATAAAGCATGGCTCTCTCGTGAAACCCGATTGTTAGCCTAATATCATTGTTATGATTTTGAGATCACCACATATTTGACATTTGTGATTCGTATAATTAACTTTTTCAAGAAGCATTCTAACATTGTTGTATTCTTCTTCGATGACCGTTGAGTGAGCTATAGGGATAGGAGCGTAAGTATTCGTATTAAGCCGTAAAACAGCCTTAATGCTGCGTTTTGACGAATCAATGAAACTGTGAAATGAAATGAAATGACTCCGTACACATTTTTCTTCAAGTGGTTCATTAGTCCGTTAACGTCAATGCAGTACGCTAAAGACGTCTCTTTGTCTTTAATGAAAAACTTTCTGAATTCTTTGTCCCTTTCGAAATAGAATAAAACTTTTGTTTTTGGCTCTAGAAGATTTCTTCTTTTCAGAAATGAAGTGGCAAAAGTAGCAGTCCTTTGCAATAACGGGTTTTTTCCATTTGGTTGGTGTAGAGTACTTGCGGTACTTTTCGTTGTCTGAATTTTTTAGACGATACAACATAAGTCTGCAGGAATTGCAAATGCCGTGAGGAAACCCTTTTGTTTCTTGGTGCAGCAATTTACGGTCAAAACACTTTTCGTTAAGTCTTTTCACTTCCTCATCGATTGATTTTCGCAAATTGCTCACTTCATATTTACAGTAAATGAAACAGAATGAATCTGAGCTATTCTCGCAGGCATGTGAATGAGAAATGCTCGCAGTTTTTTTCCTTGCAGCATGAGATTCTACACCTACTAAGAGATCCATTGATGAAGAGCTACGGTTACATCATGACGACGTCGGAGAACCCGCTTTCCCACCCTGAGCAGACGCCGATACTGGGGTTTTTCCCTGCATCGTAATACACTTTTTACCTGTGTCTGCCATGACAGCGTGAACGCTGTTTACCCAGGGACTCAGCTAATGTGGATCCGTTGCCCACCGTCACCACGTGAATGTGCCCTGGTTACAAAACTGGTTACGAAACTCCATACATTTACTGCTATTGATGTCAAAAAATGAAAGTACGCAAGAACAGGGTCGCTAGCGTAATCGGTTAGGTTAGGATAGGTTTGAGTTCTTTGCAGGCGAAGCCGAAGCTGAATTAAACGGTACCGCAAACAAAACGGGACAACACAATCAGTTTAATTGTGTTTCGTGAGGTTAGGTTAGGTTAGGTTAGGCTAGGTTAGATTTATTTCTAGGTTAGGCTCAAGTTGACCCATTCGATGTAGCACACATTTGCTACTGGGAAAATATGCTTCCAGAGCTTTACGTGTAGTTTAATAAATTTCTATTAATTAAGGTTAGGTGAGATCAGGTTCTGTTGGGTAAAGTTATGTTAAATAAGTTGATATCAGGCAAGGGTTGATCCTTCACAGTTATCGACATGTTTTTGAAGTGAAAATTTGCATCACTGGCATTATTTTGAAATTTATTTGCCTCAGTGCATGATTTTTCGTCATTTTTTGAGGTTATGGTTCACCATGACGTCATGGGTGATTTTTCATACCGAATTTATATTTAGCGCCCCAAAATTCATAGGAATACGTGTGTCTTGTTACCAGATACGCACACTTTTTTTTGTGGCTGTGTAATGATCAGCTTTTGGTAATTCGTAAACTTCATAAGGATAAGCCATATTTTCTGGAGGACAATTCCACAGCTGGAACTACCTAAGTTCTCTGGAGTTTATATGGAGTAGCCAGCTTTTTGTGATCTATTAGATTCCATGGTGAGAAGGGATACGGAACTTCCAAACGTGCAAAAGATCCACTACCTGAAACTGAGTGTGAGTGGAGAACACGCTAAATTGATAGCTAGCATCCCGACTACTGAACTCCGTTCCCTACTAAATGATACTTGTGAGGTCATTGGCGCTTTAACATCCTTGAATCGACCTGCGTATTAATGGGACGATCTAATTGTTATTATGACAGCTCAGCGGTTGGACGCAACTACTCGCAAGGCCTTAGAAGACTAACTGAAACCTTCAGATAACTAGCCCACTTTTGAATCACTGAACAAATTTCTGACAGGCAAGGTAAGCACGCTGGAAGCGGCGGAGAATATGACTACAAATTTGATTGGCTCATCTTCTAGTAAGGACAGTTGTCGCTTCCAAAAGGGTAAGAGGGGTGGTGAGACGACTCACACTCACAATGCTGCAATCAAAGAACTGTCGTGCTCCTTTGTACAGGTAGGCATTCTATAATTTTTTGTTCACATTTCCGAAGTAAAGATGTCAAGCAAAGGAAAGAACTGTTAAGAAAGCACATTCTGTGTCACAACTGTCTAGGGAAGCACATAGTGCGCAGGTGCCTGTCTGTAAAGCGGTTCCAGATCTGCAATGGAATGCACCATACGATGCTGCATCCACCTACTGGCTACTGCTCTTGTCAACACTAATGCTTTAGACGAAAGTCGACATAGAACTCGGAAACTACTGGATCAAGGGGCTCAGGCATCTTTCATGTCGGAGTTACTTGCCCCGAGATTAAGACTGACCAGAGAACATGTTATCATCTCAGTGCTCAGTGTAGGCAATCTAAAAACAAGACTAACCAGAAGATTGGTCCAAATAAAGGTTTGCTCTCGAATCAACCCTCAAACTACTTTTATGGTAAGAGCAATAATTTTATCTAGAATTACTTAATATTTACCTCTTGATGGTATCCATAAAGGAGATTGGGAACATATAAAGAGTTTAGAATTTACAGACCGTTTTTTGCAAACAGGTGGAATTATGGAAATCATTCTAGGGGCAAATGTCTACTCCTATGTTATTGAAGAGGGACTTAGATAAGTTAGTTTTAGGAACTCCAAACGCTTAAGAAACTTCGTCAGGTTGGATTCTTTCAAGGCTTTTATCAGGGAAGTTTTTTTCTTCTAGGCATTCTCTTTTCGGACTACAGACCACGATGTACTATGAACTACTGAAATTACTACAGAGATATGTAGTCCAGGAGGACGTGCCTTCGACTATTTCGGAACATAGTTTAGCCGAAAAAGAGTGTGAGAAGCTTTTTTCCTTTACACATTAACGTAGTCACGATGTACGCTACATCGTGCGCCTACATCTAAAAGATCGCTCTCTTAATCTTGTAGATTCAAGAGCAGCAGCTTACCGGGCTCTCGTTCAGATAGAAAGACGTTTCCGGAGGAATTCTGTCTTAAACAAGAAATACTCTGATGTTATCAAGGAGTACGCAGACTTTGGGGAGATGGAACTTGTCTCCAAAGTAGAAGATCTACAACGAAATCAGGGTTATTTATTACCACAATATTGTGTGATAAAAGAGAACAGCTCAAGCACGAAATTCCGAGTCATTTTTAACGCTCCTCAACACACCGATCAAGGGCTGTACTTGAATGATCTTCAAAAAATTCTTTGGAGAGATAGTCTTGACCAGGAAGTTCGAGTCTACTGTCTAAAGACTGTCACTTTTGGTTGCTTCTTTGCGGTATCTAGCGATACGTAAACTGCTTTAGTTAGCGGAAGATGAGGGTGACAATTACCCCCTAGATACTGAAATTCTAAAGAGGGAAATCTTTGCGCATGATGTTCTCTCTGGGGCTGATGATGTCGACATAGCTTAAGAAAAGCGCAGACAGGTGGCAACCTTCTTTTGATTTCTTACGATTGCAGATTGATTTATTATCGGGGATAAGTCAGATCACGAAACACACAGTGTTTTCAGAGATAGCTTGCATATTCCATCCACTGGGTTGGTAGCACCAGTCATCATTAAAGCCAAGATCTTCATGCAAATCCTGTGGGCTCTCAAGGTAGGTTGGGATGATATACTTCCAGCTGAATACGGCACCAAGTGGATAACGTTCAGAACCCAGTTATCGGATCTTTCCACTCCAAACATCCCACGTTGGTTAGGTTCTACATCTTCTTCTTCTTACTATGAGCTTCACGGATTCGGAGATGCTTCATAAAAGACAATAGGAGCCGTGGTATACCTTCTGGTCACACTACCTTCGACCTTAATTCGTGTGAAACCCGTCACAGCTAAAACGAAAGTGGCGCGGTTGAAGGAGACCTCAATTCCTAGACTTGAATTGACTTGAATCTCTCTGAATCAACCCCCATACATCTTCGGTTCGATTCGGCAAATACTTTGGATTGGATTTGAGGTCATTCTCTACGATGGATGACACATATTACTAATAGGGTAGCCGATATTCAGCACACTCTAACGGAGGCAGCCTGACACCATGTTTCTGGAGTAGATAATTCTGCGGATTGCGCATCGAGAAGCATTACACCCGCTAGACTAGAGCATCATTTTCTTTGGTTTAAAAAAAAGTTATTTAGCTCTTTTGAACCGGTCTGCCTGAACCAATACTGGAAGTCTTTCTGAACAAGGTGATAAAATACGAAATTTAGTTTTCTTGCGAGAGAAGACCAACTTTCAAGAAAAAAAGTCAACCAAAAGTGAAATATTAACATTTTTATTTCAAACAATCAATTATTAACTAATATGGTAATTTTTAAATCAAAAAATTTCTTTTGATTGAAATTGTTATTTTTTTATCAGAAGCTTAATTATGAACCCGGAAGATTAATTTCCGTTAAAAAAACGATAAGTAAAAAGTCAAAATGCAAACAGAAATGTATTCGGTAAATTTTTGGTAAACACAGATTAGTTTTGTATAAAAGAAGATTAATTTTGAAAAAAACAAGTTTTAATTAAAAATTCAATGAATATATTTTCTTTCAAGGTAATTATTTTCCAAAAGAGAAAAAAACTAAGTTTTAAGTTTAAACTGACTAAGTTTAAACCAACTAAAAGTTTCCAGAACATCAGATTCGCAGCCCATATTTTGTTTTTAAAACTGAACAAAAGGCTTTTTTCAAAACACTAACGTTATGGGGCAAATCTAAAACCTGATTCGGACTTTGATTTTTAGTGCCGCTTGCGCTACCTTAGAGAAATTCTGCCGCTACTACTGTGTTTATTATTTGAACACAAACACCTATCGCAGAAGTACTATGCTATTGTTAATATCATTGTATTTTAATTCGCCTAATTGTTAAGCAACTGCTTTAAACTTATATTACAATTTAAAAAGTTACATTTTAAAATAATACCAAATTTTGTAATTTTTTTTTTTTCATAAATGTTAATTATAATATTATATTATACTCACTAATGAAATGCAGGAAGCACGCTAATGTGAGGAGAAAAAGAGTAGAAGTTTTCTTCATTTTCTCTAATTGTCACAATGAATGTGAAATAAAGGATTGCGCTGGTTTTTGAAAAATTTCTTGTTCAGAGGGTCTCGTTAAACGACGGCTATTTATACTAACTTTTACGACTTCTAGGTGACGCGTTTTATTTATCCATTAAAATAGTTAAACTGGAGGGAGGGAGATCGTTGATCGTCGACCTCGGTATTTTTCGCATCTTTCTAGATTTCAAAAGCATGACACCATCAATATAATTAAAGATTACAGTATTTGTACAAAAAAAATTAAAAGCCTACTTTTCTTATCTTTCTCGATCTTATGCATACAACATTTTAATAAATATAGAAAAAATACTTGTGCCGTTGAAGAAAACTGGCGAGCTTTCTGCGGCTTCTTGATTTATCCAATAATATAAAGAAAAAAAGGAAAACATAAAAAATGATAAAATCGCAGTACCTTTGAAAATTTTTATAATTTTTTTCACTAGTTTCTAGTATTTCCAAAATACTCCCTTATAAAAAAGAAGTAATCATAAGTATTGGATCTAATACTTTTTACGCGAATAAGTATTGGAAATCTAATACTTTTTCGCGAAAAAAGTACTGGATCCAATACTTATTAATACTTCTTTTTCATAAGGGCTGATAACTTTCATCTCCAGCCTATTTCAACCCTCCCCGCAGCGTTCTAGATATGACCCAAAAATAAAAGAACTACATTTTTACATAATACGGTTATTTTTTAGCAATTTTCGTCGTCTGCTTCATACAAATAATTAGTGCCGGAGAAGTTGAATATATACCATGACTTTTTAAAAGATTTTCAATTCTTTAAGCAAATGTAAATTTTTAACATATATTTGTTCTAAAAAAATGTAGAAAATTATCGTACTTTATGATTGAAATGTAATATATTGCCATTGTTAGTAGAAGTGAATTATTCTAAAAACATTATGTAATTATTTAAACAATTAAATATTGTTTATTTTAAAATATTCTAAAAATTGAACCAGGAACGTCCACGTTTTGTGAATTGAGATCCTATGCTACTTTTAATCGAATGATTAGATCATTTTGATATATGTGTTTTAATTTTTAACAAATTTTTATTTGCTTAAGCAGCTATTTGCGATGAATAAAAAAATGAAATAAAATAGAACCCATACAATTAATGACAATGTTAAAAGTATTTTTGGAAAATTAATTATTCAACAAAACGCAACATAGAATACTAATTAAAACAGAAACTTGATATCTTTGTGACAAATTTTAGAAATTTAAAAAAAAGAAATTAAATTATTATTGAAATAATTACATCAACTTTATTTTTAAATTTACCTCTGGCTCAAAAGCGTTTTTTCGACCTTCTTAATATATCGCCTCACATTATTGCCACTATCTCTAGCACTTCACCATTCCGACGAGTACTTTTGGGGCAAACTTGCAGATCTAAAGTACAAGGTCACTTATTTATTTTACATGGATGATCTTAAGATCCATACTAAGAACAAAGATCAACTGCATTCAGCTCTAGGGATTGTCGAACGATATATTAAGGCCATAGTTATGGAATTTGTGTTAGACAAATGAGCCAAGGTTTATTTGAAGCGAGGAAAACTTATTGGCATCCCAGAAGACCCTAAGTTCGTTGATAGAAGCGTTATACGACAGCTTTGCGCTAGAGTGACTTATACATACCTGGGCGTGCCACAGAGCCGCATTCAGAATGTGGCATCTATAAAGGATACTCCTCGAAGTAGATACAAACGTCTCATCCGGCAGATTTAGTCTTCTGAACTTTCGGGAGGAACAAATTATATGCAACGAACATGCTTGCCTTCCTGGTAGTACTTTATTCATTTGGGGTGGTACCATGGACGAAGTACGAGCTCAGATCCTTTTATATCGGGACATGAAAGATTATGCACATGAACAAAAACATGCATCTAATGTCTTCTGTGCAGCGACTCTACATCTCACGCTATCAATGTGGTCGCGAAATATTAAATCTTGAATTTCTTCAGGTCAGGAAGCACGAAGAAGTGGGCAAAGGAGCGCTTCTGTACAAGGCATGTCACGACGATGTCAGTTCCACCTTAACGTACCATCGCCACATTTTTAACTAAGATTTTCCCGATGATAGCTGCAGGGCGTGCCATGCACAACCCGAGGATTTGGTACACATACTATCTAGTTGTCCAACTCATGCGGGAACAAACTACATCCAGAGGCAAAATAAGAGTGCTCTATTACCATGTCTGTTACTCTTGCGGCATTAACCTTAATATTGCTTCTCTAAATCTGCCTACGGACATCGAGTCAATTGTCGAGAACGAGAAGTGCTGCGTATACTGGAACTTTATATTCTCGACAATTGTTTCTGTTGCACACTCGAGGCCTGACATAGATCTTATGACTTCGAGAAGCGAACCATGTTCGTTATCGAATTTTCGGCAGCAGCTGACAAGAACATCTTAGCCAAGGAGAATGAAAAGAAAGAGAGGTATCGAGACCTCATTAGGAAATTGCAACGATTGTATCCGGAATACAATGTTTAGGCGGCGAACTATACTCTTGTGTTTCTTTGCTCTCCAAAAATTATGCATTTTATGACGTTTACCTGATCTAAAGCTTTTTTGGCAATCGGTCATTAAATTAGAGTTTTCTTGTTGTATTAGCTACAATTAGCTAATTTCTTGTTGTATTAGCTACAATTAGCTAATTTCTTGTCGTATTAGCTACAATTTTCATTACATATTTCGCTAAAATGAATACATATATTTTAAAATGTTCGTAAAGTACAAGAATCTCTATTTTTAGTGAATTTAATTCTCGCGATCTCTAATTTTATTTGCCCCAATCGAAAAAAATAAGGAATTTGATGATTTAATTTTTTTTATTAAACCTAGGAAGCTGTACTGTCTAAAAAAACTTTTTTTAATAATCGAAATGCAGTTGTCTCTTGTACAAGTTTAAATATGAGTCTTACGTGCAGTAAAATTACTTTCTAAAAACACATTTTTTAGTAAAAGTTTAAATCTTAGTTTAAACGCAGTAGTAGACAATATTCAAAAATTTTAAAGTCTTTGAAAATATATCAAGTTTTTCGTCGCAGAGCTACATTCATTCATTATATTCATGAAAAATTAAAGAAAAATTTACTGCGAATCGGGTTAAGAAGCGTATGTAAAAGAAGATAAAACAGTTTATATGTTTAGAGAATTCTATTACATCATTTTAAAGCAAAATCTCTTATACAAACGTAACCTTGGAAATTGTGACGTAGCCTGTTTCCTAGTATCAGGTTAACTTCTTATTGCCTTAGTATGAAGATGAAAATTTTACCTAATATTTTTTAGATCCTAAAATAAAGGAACAAATCCATGTACGGCTATTCATACTAATCAGAAAGCTAAACAACTTATCCTAACGTATTTTTCAATAAAGCGAAAATTTTAATATCTATAGCATTTATAAGATTTAAAAAATCAATTAAGAATTAAAATTTTAATCCAAACAACGCACGATATGAAAGTAATTTGAGAAAAGGAAAAAATTGTTCTTTGAAAGCCTCACAGGTTTATCATAACAACTTTCTGGATTTTCTTGAAAATCAAAAAATCCCCATTTTGATTGCACAAAAAATGATGGAAAATCAAAAAATTCCATTTTGTAGTCAAACTATGCAAGATACGGAAAAAGTTGAATAAACCAAACTGTGATCCCAGCGAAGATCTAAAAATTTTAAAAAATCAATTCTTTATAGGAGGCGTTTTTTCATTTTTACTCGTGAAAAATAACAATAGAAAATGAAAAATGCGTGCAAAAACGACACACGTTATAAAAAAAATTTACTATAAAAAGACCTACGAATTTGTTACAAATCACTTTTTGACAGAACACGTAGTTTTGGTTTTAATAATAAAATGACATAAAAATAAAAATAAAAAGTGTGTGTAAAAACGACAAAAAGTTACGAACACAAATTGATAGAAAAAAGTTGTTCGCACAAAGCCGCTCCACACGAAGAAAATCTAGAAGGGGACATTTTGTATATTTTGTTTTATCTATGAAAATAATATTAAAATGAAAATCCTATTTTTAGCATAACAACGCGAGGTGAGAACGGTGTAACTCAAAGCTTATAGAGTTTTGAGAAACCTAATCTTTAACTACACTTAATTAAGTAGCAAATTCAGAATATAAGGACGCATATAAGTACTGTGATCTAAAAGAGATGTTTTTGATAGGGTTTCATCGAAGCATTCCAAAAGCAAAAAGTAAATACCAGAACACGAAGCGCGAGGTGTAATTATGCCGAGCGCGAAGCGCTAGATTCAACAGACCGGCGCCTCAGGCGCGCTCAAACGTGCGAACAAAGCGAATGGCAGGACTGATAACGAATGTTGGTCATGTGAAAACAAAAAACTACCAAGAATTTTCATTCGCAATAATCACAGATAAATCAATGAAAAAAATTGAAATTTTAGTTACTTTGAAACTGATAAACGTAATAGTATCACATAGCAGCTACACTGTTCCCTCTCTCCAGCTTATCTGCTGTACCAAGCTATTAAAATGCACATGACAGTCGATCAGCGATGAGTAGGTTTTACTTGCGACGTTGAACGATCTACGAGACTGCCGCTGGCATAGTAGTGGTAACTATACGAATAAACACATCCTAAGAATTCAAAGCCAGCAGCGCACTGAAATGTTCACCATGCGGGACCGTGAAATTTTTTCAATATAGTATAGCTTGACGGCGCCCCACGGAACCCTACTATTTGTACGGGGATAGGATTTTCATACAACCTTAAGGTGAAATGGTAGGTTTCACGGAGCACCTTAGTGACTGCAGCGACAACTATACAATAATCGGAAATACATCCTAGCGCCTTCTGGCTAATATAATTACAAACTAATACCCGAAAATCGGTAGTATTCCATTGGAAAATTTTTGATTTGCTAGAGCGAGAAACTTAGCAACGAGAGAGACAGAAAATCTCCAAGCTTCAGTATGGAAAAGTGATCTTCGAACCTGGTATTTATAAACCCTTTGCAATAGCGTTATTTTATGAACAAAATAAATCAAAATCTCCAGACATATTTCCTGATAGTTTTATCAAGGAAATGAATGTATTGACGAATGACGGTATTCTAATTTCCGGTTAACATTTAGATGTGAACTTAAAGTATATTATTGCTGACACGCCAGCTCGGCCTTTCTTAAAAGAAACGATAGGCCATGTAGCCAAGTATACTTGCGAAAGATGCACCGTTGAAGGTGTAAAAGTGGATGGCTCTACAGTTTATTCTTCTGTGAATGCAGAAGAAAGATCTGATGATTCCTTTTGGAACTTTGATCAGCCTAAACAATACCACGCGTCATCAGCTTCATTGCGACTGATACTATTTATAAATATGATAGCATTTTTTTATTGGACTTCATGCACCTCTACTGTCAAGGTATAATGATAAACTAATTGAATATTGGATGTCAGGCGATTTGAATTTCAAGTTGAGTAGTAAAAGCAAAATTAAACTTGGGAATCGCCTTAAGCACATCAGAAATGAAATACCGCGTGAATTCCAAAGAAGATTAAGAAGTATCAAACATTTTTTAAAATGGAAGGCAACAGAGTTAAGGTTCTTTTTACTCTATTGTGGTCTGATTGTGTTGAAAGATCTCTTGAGTGATGAATTATATGATCACTTTTTGCTTCTTCATGCAGCCTGCAGGATTTTATGTTCGAAAAGTATTTGCCTTAAATATACAAAACAAGCCAGCGAATATTTAACAAATTTTTTTATATCTATGAAGGACTTTTATGGTGAGAAATCGCAAATTCTAAACGCTCACTATTTGATTCACTTGCAATTAAAATACCGAAAAGTTTTATGTATTTTATAGCCATGTTCAGTTTAATAAAAAAATAAATTGAAAAAATATCATGTATTTAGTGATCATTTCTCATATCATTAGATGTAATCATATTATTTCTAAGTGATGTAGGCGTAAACAGCCAAGAAGACATCTATTGGACAAACATGGATATCATCCATACGTCTGTGGGACGTCCAAAATATTTACGTGGCCACGGTTCCGCTAAATTTATTTTGGTGCTGGCAGAAGCCCCAGAAAAATACAGCCGGGGTCCGGCCGAACCCCGACCGGTATTAAGGTATTAATCGCTTACTTTCTACACTTAACAAAATCGTCTTATTTGCTAAATTTGGTCGATTTTACTAATCGTTTTAATAACATGAACGAAATTTTTATTCACTTGACCAAATTTATTTGCTTATATGAATCAGATTTATTGCTTGAATCGTTTTTGTGAATGTCAATGCACCTGAGTCGTCGACTGACCATTTAGAATTGTTTTCATTAATCAAAAAATTTAAATTTTCAGAAATTTCTCGTAGAATACGTATTAAACTACCTGGTGCTCGATCTGATGCAAACTTTTTTCACGCGGTCAGAAATTCGTTTGCCAGGAACAAGAGTTCTCAGAAATAGTTTACATTTGTTGTTCTAATTTTCTGATATCTCTTGTCGAGATATCCAGCTTATACACTTGTATTATAAAATTTCAAGACATGCAAGGTACCATACTAATGCCATAATTTGGAAACTACAACATTGTGTATTATGGCGTTACCTTACGTTTCGGAAATAAAGTTCCAATACATGTAGTGGAAGTTTCCAACATAAATTTTCAACAGTGCAGTCACGCTATGCAAAATTATTCAAATTTGCTTGATTTTTTCATTATTCTGACACGAGACCATGCTTAATTCCTAACATTTCATAATATGTGATATTGACTCTAGTAAAGCGATTTTTTTATCTTCACAAAGTAATTTGTAATGGGAAGCTTCATTAGGGCGAAACAATTAATTTCGCCTAAATAGCAGTGTTAATTTGGCCTAAAAATTAATCAATTCGTTCCCAAAACAGGCTATAGATTTGGCCAGGGATTGTTACAAAAATCTTATTTCATAATCGGATTTTAAAAAAATGACTTTTAGGTGACATGGAAAAAGTCTGAGTTAGGAGTATTAGGGGAAAAATTAATGTAAAGAGTTTTATTTGGCTGTGTTTTGGTGATAAACGATTTAGTGATATTATTAAGAAAATCTTTGGGCAATAATAAAGGTGGGGTCGGATACGACCCAACCTGGGCTTCTGGGCCTCTGATCCCCACTTCGTACTACAAGGATTAGGAATACGAATTTTAAAAACTGAATCATTTGTAATTCCATATTTTTATAATTCAAAACTTTTTAATTATTACTCTTCAAAGTTAAGGAAATTTTAATTTTTAATCCTTGAAATTAGTGATATTCTAATTTGCAAAATGTCAAACTTCAAATTAAATAAGTTTAAATTTTCTATTCTATAGTGATTTTAAGAAAAGTGTTAATCTTACGTATGTCTTACATACGTAAGATCTTACGTAAATAAAGTAAATAAAGTAAGATCTTACATACGTAAAGTCTTACGTATATCTTACATATGTATCTTACGATGTCGTAAAGACGTCGCCAAATATTTTGCCCTGTGGAAATTTGATCCATCCACCTGAAATTCTCCAAGGATTGTATAAATAGTTATAAGTTGTAATTTATAAGTGAGTTATAAGTAAATAGTAATAATATAACTAATAATCAATAATAATGATTAACGAGAGGCATGTGTCAAAATCTGAAAATTATTGTGAACTAAGGTCGAAAGCTTATAGAAACTTCACAGTTTGAAAGATAAAAAAATTTTACAACTTTGTTTAAAAAGAAGTAATGTAGAATTTAAGAAGAACGCGGTATAAGCTACAAAAAGATGGATTTTTTCGTTTTGTGACAAAATTGATTGAAATTTTTGACCAGGCACTAAAAGAATTTTTACCTGTGTAATTTCAAATGTCCAAAAGGCGGTTCTTTAGATTTTTCTTATATTACTTTGGACTGGGTAATAGCTAGTAGTCTTTAAAAGATTAATCTATAATTGAAAAATTTGATGGCTACGTATATCTGTCTGCCTGTCTTCTTGCATATCTCTGTATCTATCTTCAAACTGAGAGTCTAAACAATATTTGGCGCTTCCCAGGATGGTGGATAGTGTGATGATCGCTAGATATAGAGGCTGGATCGAAAATTAAATACGCTTCCCGGGCCAAATAGCCTGCATAAAGGACATACCGAGAAAAAGGTCACGATCAGTCACTGCTGTAACCCGATGGAAGCCATAAAGTTCTGTTTCAACCGCTGATAGCGACCAAAGCATAATTGATCGCGAACAAGGGGACCAGCTTTACTTTTGTTCGAAGCGAAGTCACTATTGGGAAAAGGACGGCTCGAATTATGAACGTGCTATTCACGGATACTGAAGTACAAATAGCGGAATCTAAGCCGTCTCAAGACAGAGTTAATCTTCCAGCGGGCGCGCTGTCGTACAATTTACGACAATTACCCAAATGCCCCGCCCCTATATGAACCACTTATTATTATGCGCTGAGCTTTCACTTATTCCAAGATCAATCTCTTTCTGAACTATAGATAGACGATTATGCAAAGAATTGTTTTTTATACGCGTCTTTATGTGTAATTCTATTACCTATCCTGTATGGCTAAAGGCTGGCTAAAACCATAAAATTTGACATAAATCAGGCACAATTATGGTGTTGTTTTTTACCAAAAACTCGCGAACAAGCAAAGATGTTTGAGCAGGTGCATTATCGTGATGCAAAGGCCATGGATTGTTTTCCTAGAAATTTGGTCGCTTTTCGTATTGCTTAACGCAAGTAGCATTGTGCTACTAATGTGAGGAGCTTTTACTACAGATTCTTTAATCAATTTTATTAATAGAAAAAATCTACAAGCACACCGAATCACGTCTAACATTTATATGTGTGAAAAACAAATTAAGCATCCAAAATATCTGATGATGTCACCTTATGTTGAGGACATTTGTAGCAACATAACAAGAAAATAATTAGAAAATAAAATGCACGTAGGCGGCGACATTTGAGAAGTCAAATTCAACTGGACGAAAAACATGAATTGTCAGTCAACATTCAATCGCATAACCAATATATAAATAGAGAATATTTTGAAAAACGTAACAATATATGAAATTAAAATCACTATTTTAACATAATACAAACGTATAATAATGATTTGAATGTAAATATTTTGATAAAATAACATGATTTTCCTTTGAATTAATACAAAAAAATTACACTGTGTCGAGAAATTTAAGATTAAAGATCGAGGCTTTGCAAAAGAACGGCAGATATTTCCTACGTCACAAATCTGGAAAAATACGTCATACGTTTTATTAAGGAGAAAGTTAGTTGGTTAAAGTGAGGCAGGGGGATGTAGTTAAAAAGATGAAGTTTGTGGAAAGGATAAGAAAGGGAGAGAGATAGTGAGAGTTAGTGAAGAGAAATAAGGGGAATGTAAAAAGAGTATTTTTCTAAAAATTTGGTTTTATTCGCAATTAATAATTACATTGACAAATTGAGTCATCTGTAACATTATCTGCGCATTAATTTGTATTTAATAATGCATTTCTCTCTGGCCGTTTATATTTTATTCTCCATGCAGAGTTAAATAACGCGCAAATGCACGATGATATGTAGCACTGTATTTATTTACCAATAATGTGGTGATAGATATTTATTCTAATAACCTTATCTCTGCAAAATTTGGTTATTGGTAAATGGTCCGTAGTCCCTAGCATACTCGATCTGCATTATCGCTAACTATAAAACAAACAAAAATTAAATTTATTCATGAAGTTTTATGCATATATTTTCTTCTATATTTTAGTATGATTATTTTAGTATGATTATGATGAGTGAAACTTGGGCAGATAAGAAGGACTGGAAGGGAATAAAAAAGCTGTTACGGAAAGGTTATGTGTGAACAATGCAAGAAGCAAGAAAAACACACGTTAAAGGGAGAGGGATGGGCAGCATGGTGTCAGAGGTGAAAAAAGAATTAGCAGTAAAAGGGAGAAAAGATGGGGATATTGAAAAAAATAGATGGAAAAATGATCAGAAAAATTATAATTTGGAAATTGGAAATAGCGGTGGTGTGTGTATACAGAAGAAGATGGGAAGAGGAAGGCCGTAGAGTAATAAGGAGGTGGATGAAAGAAAAGAAGGAAGAATTGGTTTTAAAAGGAGGGGACTTAAATGCATCGACTGGCGAACAATGGGGAGAGTTATGGTATGAAGAAAAGGAGGCATGTATAAGGAACTGCAAACATAGAGAGACGGACAGGGAGGGCAGGAAGTTACTAGATATGATACGAGAAACAGGATGGTTTATATGCAATAGCAATATGAAAGGAGAGGAGGAAGGGGAGATCACATGCATAGAAAAGGCAGCAACAGTAATAGACTACATCTTGGCCGAAGAAAGAGTGCGGCATATGATAGAGAGTATGAAGGTAGGGAATGCAATAGTTTTCGAGCACTTCCCGGTCATAGTTATACTAAGAAGAGGCGTTAGTAAACGCAGCAGAAGGAGAAAGGAAAAAGGGGGCAAAAGAAACACGAAAATGGGAGTTTGGAGAGTAGATAAATTAAAAGAGTTTAAAAGAAAGATGGAAAAATAGAAGGTTAGTTATGAAAAAGAGGACGGAATAGGCTCGTTAATTGAAAGGTAGAAGGGGTCAATTGAAAAGGTAAAGGATGAGCTGGGTAATAATAAAGAAAGAATAGAGGCAAAGAGAGGCTGGTGGGACGAGGAATGCTGGGAGAGTAAAGAGAGAATAAAAGAGTGTGTTAGCAAATGGAGAAGAGGGGTAATGGAGAAGAAGAATTATAACAGGAGAAAAAAGAACATGAGATGCTGCTGGAAATAAAAAGAAAAAGGGGAAAGGAAGCATATAAAGCAGAAGTAGAAAAAGCGATCAAAGAAGGTAAAGTGTGGGATGTGATAAATAAGGATAAAGGTAAAAGGAAGGGCGTTAGCGAAGAAATAGAAATGGAGGAATGGACAGATTACTTTAAGGGTCTATTGGGGGAGAGAGAAAAATAAGATCAAAGGGGAAAAGTGTAGGATAGTTCAAAGAGAAATGGAGGCAGGGAACGAGATAACAAGAGAAGAAGTAGATGAGGCAATAAATTGGTTAAAAAGAAACGAGGCGACAGGAGAAGATGGGATGGAGAACGAAGCGCTGAAGTTTGGGGGAGAAGGGATTAGGGATGGGATGTGAAAGATCTGCAACAAGGTCTAGAAAGGGGAAGGTTGGCCGGAGGAGTGAACGACGGGGCTGGGGGAACCGCTTCTCAAGAAGGGGGAAGGAAAGAAGGTAGAGCAATACAGAGGGATCACTCTCATGTCAGTCGGCTATAAAATATATGCAGATATCATAAGAAAAAGGTTGGAGAGTCAGGTAGAACAAAAAGAAAGTATCCCACATAATCAGACTGCATTTAGAAAAGGGATGGGAACTATAGACAACATCTGCGTACTTACTTATTTAGTTAATAAAAATTTGGGGAGAAAAAAAGGGAAAGTAGTCGCTTTGTTCGTAGATTTCAAAGCAGCGTTTGACTCAGTGAACAGAAGGTCTAAAAGTCAAGGGTGCCCGTTGAGTCCGTTAATATTTAGTATCCTACTGGCAGACTTAGAAAAGAAGCGAAAGGAGAAAGGGAAAGGAGGAACGGTTTTGGGTAATAGCAGAGTATACTCTCGAGCATACTCGGACGATGTAGTTCTAAGTATTAGCAGATGATGAGAAGGGAATGAACCTAATGATGACAATCTTCGAAGAGTATGTGGGAACAAAAGTAATGGGCCAAGTATAGTGTACAGGAAAGGGATGGTTCAAGAACGATTGGAGATTGAGGGTCTGGTTTTTTGATGCGTTGGTGTGGGCGGTTTTGTGTTATGGTGTGGAGATCTGGGGTTGGAAGGAATATAGAAAAGTAGAGAGCATGCATGAGCGATTTCTGAGGTGGGTAATGGAGGTTAGCTGTAGTTGCCTAGGATATATGCTAAAAGAAGAGTTATAAAGAGAATATATGGTTACTAGACAAATTAAGAGTGCCTGGTGGGTTGAAGAGAAGCTAAGAAGCGGAGAGAGAAGTAGAATTGCACAAGCATGTTTTGGCGAAATTCGAAACAGTGAAGGGAGAGGTAACGTGGGAAATTCAAAATGGGAGGAAGAAAGGAGAAAAATGAGAAGGGTGTGTAATATTCGGGAAGGGGTTATGGAGTGG
This sequence comes from Belonocnema kinseyi, assembly GCF_010883055.1. Lineage (NCBI taxonomy): Eukaryota > Metazoa > Arthropoda > Insecta > Hymenoptera > Cynipidae > Belonocnema > Belonocnema kinseyi. The sequence goes on along the minus strand of NC_046658.1, from coordinate 145,401,415 downwards.
CAGGACATAGAGTTAGAGCTATTGGTTAAACAAGAAGAAGAGAGATAGACAAAGATTATAGATTCGAGGTACAATAGATGGTATATGAGGGTCAAAGGGTTGACGGATCCAGAATATATGCAAAAAATAAAAAAGGAAGAAAAATGGAGTAGGGTTGTAATGTTCAGAATGAAAGAAGGAGTGAGAGCATGGCGATATTGGATGGATAAAGAGGAGAATTTATGCAAAGTATGTGGATACGAAATGGAGTCATGGGCACATGTATTAGAGAGATGTACAACAGAGGAAGAGGGACAGTTGAGTGTGGATTAGTGTATAAGATGGATCATGGACGGTAGTGGACAGGGAGTGACGTGGATGAAGAAATTGGAAGAAATAAGGGAAAGCAAGGGAGTAGGGCAGAGCCAAACAGGTGATCCTGAAAGGGACCGTGAAAAGCAAAAGTTGATTTCAATATTGTGGAAAATGCATTTTTTATGGTAAGAGGAAACGAAAGAAAAAGCTCCCTAGAAGCTCGCTTATTTTAAGGAATAATGTCACTACTGTTACTATTGTTTATCCTACGTAATGCAAAGGAGTATAATATAAGTAGTAGTTGAGTTACACTAAGGATGGAATTGTAAATATATGTACAGGGAACGGAGGCTCTGAGACCCGTAAAAGGGAGAGATTAAATGCATACATACATACAACTAACTGAATGTGTTTAATTAGGTTTTCAGTCGATTTCAAATTTCATATACACTTTGTCTGAAAAAAATAATAAGCCTAATTTTAAAGGAGACAATCTTCACCTATATTGCGATAAAAGTACATTATATTCTAAAAGCAACTTAATATAATTGGAAAGCACTGTTGCTGCTATTGGAAAATATGAGTTTGAATATGTATCTTGTTTACTGTCTCTCGAAGTAAAATATTCCTAAACATTTTTCAGAAAAAATAAAATAAAGTATTTAAATAAATTAATTAATTTTAGCCTTTGAACTAATTACTTATTTTATGTTCAAAATCCATTAAATAATATGAACCTTACTGAAAAATAGTACATATTTGATATAAAAACTATAAAGTGGATTTTAATCTTAAAATTATTGGCAGCGTGCATAAACATACAGGGATTATTTGGTAAAATTTCAGGTTTATTTTTAAAAAATGGTTACCAAAATAATTTCAAACAAATTTCATTATTTTTATTTCTTATAACAAAAAATCTTATTAGAGAAAAATCACAAGCTTCTCGGTTATTATTATGATGGATGATTACTAAAATCGAGAAGCGTTAACACATGAATTCTGCATAAAAATAAGTAACATCATTCAAATCATGGGAGAGATTAGGTTGAAACAATAAAGATCTGGTTTTTTCGAATCTTTCTTTTAACTGTAAGCTTATAATGATATAATTTCCTAAATGACGCATGTTGCTTTATATTAGGTGAGATAGTGACTATAGGCCATTTATATAGCACGTGTACAATATTTCTGTGTAGAGGGGGGGGGGGGGGGGGGGCAGACTGTAAAACAGGAAAAATCCAAATATTAGAATTAGCTACGTAGAATATCGAGAGACGAATATTACACATATGGAAAAGTCTTGAATAAAATAGGATTTCATTATAAATCAGTATTTACTGCCATCTACTGTTGTATACTCTTATCAACTAAATCAGAAAATGCAGATCATCGCTGGAACTCTGCTGCTTGTTTTCATCATTTCCCTAAATTCTATTGGTAAACATAACATAATATAATATCATATTTATCATTATAATTTGAATTTTCATCGGATCGATGAATTTTCTAATAAGAAGATAAGTCTTCAACCAAAAAGATGAATCTCAGAGAATCATACAAGATAATTCCTTTAAACTTATTTAAAAGCTGCGATTATTTTATTTTTAATCATTTAAAATGAGAATATTTGCCCTAAAAATATCATTCTTGTTTTTTCGTATGAATTCTAAATTGGAAAATTTTTGAAAGGATCACATCAAAACTGCAAAATTAAAATGTTTTTAAACAAAAAATGATAACAATTTCATATAGTAAATTGTCAATATTATGAAAAGTTCAATCACTTTGACGTTCAAATGAAAATGTTCATATTCAGATGATACAAGAGAGCAAAATCAAATTTTTCAAGTGAACATCTGAAAAACTTAAGGAAGATAACAATTTAAAACTTTTCGAATCTATGTATTCCAAATTGATGAATTTTTAATTTTTATGTTATTCATCTAAATTAGATAAGAATTGGAATTTTCAAAATTAAAAAGTCAATTACAAAATTACAAAATCAATTACAACAAAGTTAATTTTTTTCAAAATTCTCATCATATTTAAGGTATACACCATATCTGTCTATACTTAAACAAGAAACTTTGCAAGAAGTTCAAGTTACTTGAGTCAGTGACTGTAAATGTTGAAAGTAACTGCTTCTATGTTTGTTTATAAACTAACCGTAGCTTTAATTACATTTTGTTCAGAAGCTCACAATCAGAAGCTGTATATAATTTCAAATCCTCATAATGTGAATAAAAACAGATATTCAATTTATTCTAATTTTATAATAAATTGCAAATTCTAATTCAAACTGTAAAGTTCATATCATATTCATTACATTTACATTTACTTTTACATACTACTCCTTCTTCGTACAGAATTAATATGTTCAGAACCAAGGACTTTAGACGAATTATTTCCTCTATACTGCGGTGTCATGCCTCCGGTGGAGTACTTGCGGTTTGAAGGTCAGTGGCGCAATTTCGAAACGTTTGGTGATGAACATATAAAACCCTTGAAATGGTTAATTGTCTTCAGAAGGGATCATATCATATTTGGATGGACTTGGGGAACAGGCCGAATTAAAAAACCATGCGAATTATTTCCTAATTCGCAAAATGTAAATATCGTTTTTGACACAAATATAAACCAGTGGGTTACTTTGCCCTGTGAGTTATGCAAAACATTAGGTGCAACCCGTGAATATGCATTTATTGTTGCGCGCGATGAAGTTACTGCTAGACACAAACTAACATCGAGCAATACAGTATACAAGAAAGCACACATTATAGCCTGCAGACAGGCAAACGATCGAGTAGAAATTGTAGAACAAGAGCAAGAGGAGCTTCTGAGTGAGCATCGAACAAATATGAAAGGCATCGTTAAAAAAATCAAGGAAGAATACAATCGAGAATATAGCCGTACATTTGCGCATCATTTATATCTGCATGGAGAGTACAATATAAACGGGGCTAGAGGAAGGCATTGTTAAACCATTTTATGGTTAGGTAATGTTGCGAAGCATGCTTTAACAAACATAAATGATTCATTCAGACAGGAAAATATTGCATTGATTGAAAAGAAATGCTTGTTTGATCTATGAAATAAGTTTGGAAATATTTTTGTCCATATTACTAACAATAGTTTAATCACTAGCAATAGTTCAATGACATAAAACAGATTAAATATATTTTGGATATAGGCTATTAAGCGAAGTGGGGGGGGGGGCGTGGTACATGAGCTTGACGGCTGCGTGAGTTGCCTCTCTCCCGTTCGATCAATTCTCTTCTGTACTGTGATTCAAGTAGCATTTTTCGCTTTCTTTCGACCCGTTTGGCTTTGATACCTCTTACCAGAGGTTATGGAATAAACGCCTTTAAAAATATAATTATATTGCTTGCATTCATTTTTTCTTTACAAGTGACTTGCGGGTGTAGGCTGCATACCAGTAATTGTCGTAATTAGAATAAATATAACTCTCTAATATAGTCAGGCGCGTCTACATCTGTGACTAATCGAGCGCAAAGTTGCTTTTAGCCTGTCAGTTTAGGAGTCGACACGAGATGTTTCTTTTTGTCACAAAAGTGTTTGTAAAAGTTTGTGCTGCGAGTATCTAAATAAAAAGTGAGAAATAATTGTAGGTATTTCGAATGGACTTCTCAATTTAACTTAAAGTTAATGCATAATCCTGATACTGTAATGACGCGAGTTTCATTATGCAATTGTGTTACACTAATAATAAAATTCTGCGGGAAAGTGTTACAATGACAATAAGATAGCCAATTTAAAAATGCAAAGGATCCAAATATTTCTTTTTGTTAATTACGTAATTTATTATGCTAAGAAATTTTTAGGTTAAAATTGTTAAATTTCTGATCATAATTCAAATAAGAAACCAGTACTACTAAATGACATCTCGCCACTGTAGGAAATCTAATATAACGATGCTCGCCCAAATTGGAATAATTGATTGCCCAAAATAGGTCAGAGAAACATTAATTCGCCCAAATAGATTCACTGCAACAGAATGTAATGACCTTAAACTATCTCCTCGCTTTCTGGAGGTCTGCAGCAGATTTTTGTTTAATAAGTAATTGCAACCATTTCTCATCGCTTTTTGTATTTTGTAATAGATGTAAGGTAATTATTAGCATTTAATTAAGTAATATGATCTTACGTGACGTTGCATATATTTCATATAAGATAGTTTAGGAATGATAGTATTAGTAAGACGCAGTCTAGAGTGTCATGGCCCCTTTTTAGTACAGCCTCTAAGTGTGCGAGTGTTCCAAAAACCTGTTTTGATTGCGAAAGCTAATGATTTCAGAGTTCATGCTCTACATTGCATTATTTTACGCTCATAAAAAAAACTGACGATACTGTAGTTGAAACTATTTGGGTTGAATAAGCTTTTTGTGATTGAACTTAGATAAGAATCGATGCAGTTATGTAAATTTTAAGATTCCTGGGCATAAAAATCAACTGGTTCCAGTAGTTCTAGGAATTGGTGAATCAGATCTGCTTCTATGGCTGAACCAATCAGTTTTTTAGGACCTAATTTCTTATAATTCACAAAACTTGGTCAATTTTCCTTTAATTCCATTTCTAAAAAAAGTTTATTCGAGGCGACATTAAAATTATCCTTTAAAATATTGTGCTAAAAAATATCTTCAAAATCAAAGAATATCTTAAAAACATCGTAAAAGTTAAAACTGAAAAAAGTGGCCAAATTGCAAATACTTTCAACTGCAATCTTGTCAGTTTTCATTTCAATAAAATCAACAATACACTTTCGGAAAGGATTGCCTGCACTTTTTTTCTTTTTTTTTCTTGCCAGACATTGTCATTTCTGGTAATCTCATTTTGTAAAATGTAAGCAGAGTACTTCTATGGGTGCGTTCCAGGCGACCACCTGGCTGAATTGGTGGGTGAAGTAAAGAAGTGGGCAGAGTTTACTAGGGTGATCTGGAAGGAGAACGGTAGAATGAACGATTTCGAGTGTGCATCGGGTGTATGTTTGGTTAAAGATAATTGTAGTTACGTTACACAGAAGTTTAAAAAATGCAAGAACAGGATAAGAAGATTTTGTTTGCTACTTCAATAACAAGATCATTGCTATTACAAACAGTGATGTGTTCAATAATAGTAGAAAGTGATGAAGATACTAAACTTTAGTCTGCTAATAAGCTTGCGATTCCCGCCACTTCTGCCCGCCAATTCCACTGTTCACTCACTTCCAGCTACCTAGTTTCAGTGGCTGACATAGTAATCCGTCGAGTGACCCCCACTCTTCACCCGAGTGACCACTGAACGGTTCACCCGAGTGAAATCCAATACTCACCTGACGCCGTTGAACGACTTTGAGTGCACCCGGGTGGTCACCTGGAACGCACCTTAGAATGACACGTGAAAAAAGGTCGAACAGATCTTCGCACATCCAGGTATAAAAGGATAAACCTTTTACATCAGCGTGCAGTATCAGTGTGAGTTTTGGTTGGAAGACAGTTTCGTTTTTACTCTGACATTCCGGTGAATTTTTGTTTATCATTTGAGCTACTATCCGAATTCCATAAGTTATTTAATCTACCATCAAAATTACAAAAGTCATTTGATCTATTATACGAGTTCCCTAAGTCATATCAACGAGTTGTAGAAGTCACATCTACTAGTTACAGAATTCTTTCATATACCCGTAATCGTCCGAGTTCCAGAATTCATTATTTTGAATTGCAGTTAATTCGGCAAGACTTCCAGTTCATTTGTTTATTTCTACAGTAAAGTATATTGAGCCGTTTCTCCCATATTTGAACTTGTAAGCCTTTCTTATATTTCAAATCATCTCTAAGAATAAACTAATTCTAGTAATAAAGGTAGGTTTACCAGACGTCCCAGTTTCCCGGGACATGTCCTGGTTTTGCCATATTTCCTGGTGTCCTGGTTTTCTTTTAGAAACTATAAAAATGTCCTGGTTTTTACAGAACTACATTTTTTGAGAAATCTTATGATTTTAATTGCCAATTACGAATTGATTGTGAGATAAATTTTTCTTGGCTAAAATCTCAATAGAGCGATAAACGCAATGGACTTTCCGTGAAAACTGTTCGATACACATTTCCCCATATTTGCATGGGATTTAATTTTCGCATGGTGAAACGAAATGACGTCGATGACCTATTTCTTAGAACTTTCAGAGTAACACACGTCTTAAGCTTTACAATTTTAAATTTAAATATAAAAAGAATATTATAACTATAATTAATTCGTGGAAGAAAAATTAATAGATTTCATTTAGAAACATAATTCTGCGATTGTGAATAAAAATTAAAAATTTATTTAAGCTTTTACCAATTATTTTTTCTTGGAATATTATTAAATCTATAAAAAATAAACTGAATTATTTACAATAAAAGTATTGTAAATTTGCTGAGCAAAAGACGAAAAAAAAAAAGAGAAGGAAGGGAATTTAGCTGTTTGCCATCTTATTTTTCTTTCCCCTTTTTTATTTTTGTCTGAAGAAAGACCAGATTTTGTTCTTTTTTCAAGGGGGGGGGGGAGTTTTTCCCGATTGCAGTGGGAAGATTTTATGGTGGTTGTGCGAATTTGGTCGTTAGATCTTCGGTTTTATTTTAAAAATTTTTTTTTCTTTTCGTTCATTATCTTAAAATATTTTTTAATTTGAAATCTTAAAGATTGGTGTTAAATTTTTATCATTTTTGAATATTTTAAAAGATTTCCAGGGAAAGTACAAATATTGCACAGAGGTATTTAAATTTATATGTTATAGGTGCGAATAAAAATTTCTAAGGTTTGAAATTAAATTTTGAAGATTGTGTATCAAATTTTTAATAACTTTTTATTTAAAAAAAAAACATTTCTAAACTAAGTTCCAAAAATTTGAATATTTCTAAAACTATCTTAAAACTTCTGGATGATTTTAAGCCAATTTTTTCACTTGCAAGGAATTTTTCAGTTTAAGGTATAATTGTATTTAGCTTATATGCTTGTCTAAAATTCATCTTTTTGGTTAAACCTTATGTTCTGAGGGCTGAAGAAAGTAATTACCAACGTTTCGGCACTTATACAGCACCCCTATCAAAGCAAAGAAAAATTTTAAAAAATAATGGAAAGTTTTTTCTCAAGGAGAAAAGTTTTTTTTTTTTTTGAATTGCAAAAGGAACATTTTCTGGTTTGCCCTTATAATTTAACTTGATTCTCGGGTGTTGATTCTTCGGCGTCGGAAAGAGAGCATCGTGTTTGCGTTGCTGTTCCTGCCCGCTTAAAATTAAATTGAAATTAATTTTTTTGCCTTGATACGGGCAGTAAATGTGTGCCGAAGCGTTGGTGATTATTTTTAACAAATATTTTTTTAATTTTAATTTGATAATAATAAAAAGGAAAAAAGAGAAAGAAATAAAAAAGGGAAGAAAAGGGATTTGGATCACTTACTTCTCATTTTTCTTTTCTCTTTCTTTATTTTTTTTCGAAGAAAATGGAATTTTCTCTTTTCTTTGTCAGAAAAAAAAGTTTTTTTTTCAGATTGCAATAGGAACATTTTATAGTAGTTGTCCAGATTTACTGGTTGGATTCTCAGTTTTATTTTCATAAATTCTTTACATTAACTAATCTTTATGTAGGAAAACATATCTATCTGTTTAAAAATGTAATTTAAAATTATAACTATTACATCATATTATCTTACATTCACCGATAGTAATTAGGAAAACGAAAAAAGTCAGCAATATAGTACCGGTGGGGATCAGCATTTTCTAATGTAAGTAATATCAGTATATAACCGTAGAATACAGTAAATAATACTGATTTAGAGACAAATGAAATTTTCTAAAAGATTAGTCCATATGTACTCTATTAGACTCTTCATATAAATGTCTAATAGAGAAAAACGCGCATCATCAAGCGAATTATAAAAACATACGCTCGTAGTTTAAAGAAGGACTTGAAAAAAACATATCTTTATTGATTCAAGTTTATTGCTTCCTAGGTTTTGATTATAGTACCGACCCCACTTACCTTAGCGCTATTTAACTTGTCGCTTCCTGTAACTTTTGGTCGAGCTATTCCCCCACTACAACGGCGAAAACGCAAGTAGCGAGAAAAACGATTCGCATCTTACGTACTATTCTTAAAAAATAACGGCATTCTGAAAATCTGATCAACATACTCTTAAAGTTTGAGAAAAGTTTTTATAAAATCAGAAGTTTATTAACCAAACTTTATTTCCACCACGGTTTCAATTATTGCACATATTTGTATGATAGATAGATATATTATATTATTATAATTTAATAAGTAATGATTATGTATATTATTCTTCAATAAGAAGTTATTCATTTATGCAATTTTATGAGATATCAAGTTGACATAGTTTAAAAAAACTGAAAGATTTACGCAATGGAATACGTCGCAATACAGAAAACACCGTGTTAAGCGAGCCAAAATATGGGAACTTTAATGTGAAGAAAATCATTTCCACATTTCTTAACTTTCTAATTCTGTAAGGCGAAGGCCTAATAGGTAAATATTTATGTAATAGATATAATAGCTATTATAAAGAGCAAGTCGGAAAAGAAAGAGAAAAAAACATTAAAGGGGGGAAGGTACCAAATTTTCTTCATTTCCATGCAATTTTTTAATTTATGTATAAAATAATCTCGAAATTCATTCATTCACAATGTCTTCATTGAACCTTCTATTTTTATTCTTACTTTTCTCGTGAAAATAAAAATAAAAATAAAGTCCAACACATGTATTAGAGCGTTTGTAAGACAAAAATTGTGCACACGGAAATTACCAACAGACAAAATTACTTGAAATGGTGATTCATCGACCCGGGTGCACCGGGTCGAGCACCTCATAGTTTAATACGTATTCTGCGAGAACTTTTGAAAAATTTAAATTTCATGGATAATGAAAACAGTTCCAAATGGTTAGTCGATGACTCAGGTGCACCAGGTCGCGTCCCGGGTATCTTAGCACGTATTCTGCAAATTTTTTTTCAAAATTCAGATTGTTTCAACAGCCGAAATAACAGTTCTAAGTTATAAGTGAGTTATAAGTAAGTAGTAATAGTATATAACTAATAATCAATAATAATGATTAACGAAAGGCATGTATTTTTTTTAAGCCCTATGCTATCTGTCGTTTTATCGCAAGATTTAAGAATAATTAAAAATTATTTAAAAAAATTTATAAAAATATTTGATAACCTGCCAAAGATATTTCTTTTTCCCATCGGTTGGGAAAAATTGAAAACTGTTTTCGAGCCTTTAGAATACCAGTAATCTTTCTTTTCACGATCCGCAGGAGATTCACAAGTACACTCTATTTCTCGAAACATCATAAATGGCTCTTGAATAAATCGCTAGCCATGCTTGACAACACTTTCAAACAATTTATTATAGCTAACTGTATTTTAAAACCCCATTAAAAGCGAGTGACACGATGCTTTATGAGATGGTTGAAGGCGAATGTTTTATTGATTTAAAATTTTAGAAAAGAAACTCTGGTAGATTATGAGCCAATCATACGGAATTTCTAAGCATTTTTGTAGGCGTACAAGCTACTTTGCTCCTATAAGACAGAGAGTTTGGGATTTCATCTTGTAAAGACTTTCTAAAATAGCCCCAATCTGCAGATAACAATCAAACATGCGTAAGAAAGAAGTAAAGTTTTTATAGCAATTAAATTCAACAATTCTTTCTTTGAGAAAATGTCAAAATCTAAAGATTATTGTGAAAGAAGGTCAAAAGCTTCAAGAAACTGCAGAATTTGAAAGATGAAAAAATTTTACAACTTTGTTTTGAAAGCAATAATGTAGAAATTTAAAAAAACCGCGGTATGATAAATCATAAAAAGATGAATTTTTTCGTTTTGTGATAAAATTCATTGACATTTTTGACCATGCACTAAAAGAGTTTTTACCTGTGTAATTTCGAATGTCCTAAAGGCGGTTTTTCTTATTTTACTTTGGACTGGGCAATATCTAATAGTCTTTAAAAGATTGATCTATAATTGAAAATTTTGATGGCTAAGGAAAACTTTCTGCCTGTCTTATTACATGTCTGTCTATCTATCTTCAAATTGAGAGTCTCTAAGCAATTTGTGGCTCTTCCCTGGATGGTAAGTAGTGTGATGATCGCTAAATATAGAGGCTAGGTCGAGAATTAACTACGCTTCTCGGGCTAAATAGCCTGGATAAAGGACATACCTGGAAAAAGGTCACGATCAGTCACTGCTGTAGCCCAATGAAAATGCCCCTAAACATTTCTGAACAGCAGTTTAAGTTAAGAGAGCGACAGCTTAAGACTGCAGCAAAGAGGGAAGGAAGGAGAGATGTATAGGTATGGATTGAAAAGGGGTCAGCCATAAACATGTGTTTTAACCTCTGATAGCGACCAAAGCACACTTGATTGCGAACAAGAGAACCAGGGTTACTTTTTTTCGAAGCCAAGCCACTATTGAGAAAAGGACAGCTCGAATGTCAATAAAAAGATCTTCCACATCAAAGGCATGAATGAAGTAACCTCCGAGGAGGAGATAATTCAAGTGATCTCACAGACAAACCGAATTACACCTGAAGACTTAAAAAGAACAAACATTCCGTCTAACGTACGGTGGGATGCAGAACGTAACACTTGTAATGCAGGGTACTAAGGCTGACTGCCTGGTTCAAGCAGGTAGGATAAAAATCGGCTAAGAAAGCTGTAGAATAATTAGAAGAATGAAAAACTACCGTTCATTCTGATGTTGGGAAACTAGGCAAAACAATGCTGGGTGTAAAAGACCAGAGAGTGCAAACCTGTGTCTGCTTTGAGGACAAAAATGTCGCAAAGTCAGTAAATGTTAAAACGAGAATAAAGGAACGCATGAACATTACAGAAGAATTTATAATTATGATGACTTTGGTACAACTATTAAATTAGTAAACTCGAGGGCATTTGTTATAGATCGGGGTATCGATGCAGCTTTCTTTTAAATATCAACACCGTCCTTCGCGATATAGGCATGCTACGCTTTACCCATTCGGAACATCGAGAAACTTGAAGACTACCTGCAGGTTATAGGTAAGTGTATTCGGGCTACGAAGAAAGTGAATGCAGATGACTGCTTAGAAGATACTTTTTCACATTTTCACACCTGACAGTGAAAGAGAGCTGAGATCAAAGCCTGACTTTAGCCTAGTAAGACGGGTGAAATTGAGGTAAAAATAAAAGTGCGAGGATGCAACGTGTAGTGCCGGAAGACTTGAGTGCAAAATTTTGGTGTCTGGAGCGGCCATCTTGAAAAGTGTGGGATGTCTTTCAGGTACATTAAAGTTAAACTGCTTTTTTCTTAAATGATTTATTTTTGTGAAATAATTTAGCCAGGAAAAGTCTAAATTTCTGGTGTTCTCTATTGCTCGTATGTTCTAACCGCTCTCTCTCTCTCTTGTGCGTGACATTCACCTGGTCGACCTGTCGACCGATGATAGAAGCAGATGCAAAAAGGCTCAGGTAGGCGAAGAATTACAATTATGTTGAAAATTAGTCATTTTGGTTCATTAAAACTTTTCTAGATTAAAGTTAAAATCAATTTTAGTTAAAGTATTAACTTTGACACTTTTTGGTTAGAACTAATCGAAAAAGTTTCTTACAATGTGGCAGGTGTGTAATAATGCAGACTTCTGCGCTGCTGCAATGCGAGGAATAGATGCATGATTTATATTCCTCCATATGGTTTTTACTCTACGTCTTAACAGTCTGTACTTGTGAATCTTGGTTGTATAGGCCGACTGCAAATTTCGGTTAAGTGGACAAAGCAATGTAGATGATATAGACTTTTTCACCTTTTGTTTCTCGCATCATGATGCCAGGTCGATTGGCCTCGATGTTATGATCCGTTTAAAGATTCGCATCTCAATCTTGCTTTAATTTGTTGATACTCAACACTCTTTCTGAGCCAAATATTAGATGCCTAACTATCCACTTTATGTTGATGTAACGTTTTGCGGTGCTCGCCTTGAATAGCTTCTTGTATCCATTGTATTTTATGATTCTTCTATGATTTCTGCTCTGATTTGCAAGGACCTATCTGAGGACAAATAAAAGAGCGTGTAGTCAAGATTTACTTTGCAGAAGGTACTATCATATGCTGAATACCCTTAGATTTAAGAATACCCAGGTATGTATATGATTTGCCTGCAGCCATTTTCTTGACGTCATTTTCGAACTCCACTTGGATATCATTGCAAAATTGCTTTGTAATATCGATCACCTCCTGCAGTTTCTAGTCTGAATTAGCATATAGCTTCAGGTTATCCATGTGCAGAAGATGGGTCAGTTAATTACCACCCTCATTATCATTAATTTTGCACCCTACGAGACATGCTGTTTAGTAGGTAGTAACGAAAAACAAAGTTGTTTACGCGAAGTTCTGATAGAAATGAAAGCTTTCTGTAGGGAGTCAGAGAAACTACCTTGAAGCTTCATAAAAAAATTTATTCTGTCTCTTCATCGTAGATATAGCTAAAAATCACAAAAAACAAAGCACTTCTTCAAATTTAAAGAGTTAAACAAATCTTTTTATATTTAAATGATCAATGAAAATAGTTCAAAGCAAGTAGATTAAATATGTATAGCGATAATTCCATGAAAATATTTTTTACTCTCCCTAATTGACTTTGAAGTTCAAAAAGATAGTGAAAAGTAGCATTTTTCGCTATTTTTTTAGATTCATCGTCACCTATTTGACTATTTGACCAGTTAATGTGTGCTATATGTTAATCAGAACGTATTTTTAGTACGTTGCGCCAATACTATATGCAGAATGTCGATATTGAGATCATTTCTATTCAGTTTGGATTCCAATAACCTACGTTTTCACTTGTACAGTGAGAAGGCAATTTAAATAATTTTCATCTAGCCAGAATAACGACATCCTTTTACTTCTTGAACCCAAGTCGCTTGTAGTTTCAACATCGTTTACTGCCATTTTTAAGTGCCTAAAGGTCTTGTTTACATTTTAACATTGCACCACGGCTTACCAGGCTTTTGTTGATACTCTGTTTTTCCTAACCGCTCTTTCAGAAAAAGAATTCAATTCAGTTTTGATTGTCTAATTGCGAGTATGTTATACAAGAACTGGAGAACTCGAATTTTAAATAGCATTCCTTTTCCGCATGAAATTTAGTAAAAATCGTATGTGACTTGTTAGTGGTTTGAGTATGAAAAATAAATTTTTTAAGCGAATGCCTGATCATTTAAAAATACAGTAAGTTATGTAACCGGAGATTATCTCTACACTTCGATATAATGAGATACTATTTTTTCAAATGCAAAGAAATTCAAATTGAAAAGAAATGTAAAAGATAACAAAATTTTCTGATATTTCGCGTTCAGTTGTAAGAAGGCTGCAGGATATATAAAATAAAAATTCCTTTTCACTTCTCACAGAAAAAAGAATGAGACAGATTGTTGTGACAGATCAAGATAAGTTGTAGAAGTTCAAAAAGTCGCATGGATCAGATAAAGATAAATCTTAGTGCAGAAGAAAATTAAATAAGTTGCGTGCAATTTAATCAAAGTCATTTGATATTGTGACTTTTAAGTGTGATCATGTTGAATGCATTGTGATATAGATCTTTCTGAATCAATCAAAGCGTTTGAGGACTGATGTTCTTCAAGGTCAAAGTAAAGAAGTTATCTGAAGAAAGCGTTAAAAGGTGCAAATTGAAGGTAAAGGTTCCTACTATGGCTCGATTATGGTCGACAATGTAAAAGACGATTACCAGCCTGCCGAAGAATATGTTATGGATGCATGGATCTCTTATTGAAATCATTTACAGATCAGACAAGATAAATCTGTCCAACATTTTCAAAAGTCTGTGACAGATACGGCATTGGCTACAGGTGCGCTGGTGTACTGCCTTTAGCAATTTTACACGAGGTGAGTAAGTAGATTCTGGAAGTAAAAGGTTTAGCTTTTGAACAAAGTAAATTTAATCAAGAAATCAAAAAAAATCGTTATCAACTTTAAAAAGAGCAGTTCTCTTTGCTTTGACCAAGAAATTAATACCTTATATCTAGATTGTGTGGGTTGTGACGGTTGTCATACGAACCCTGGTAAACAGGCTAGTATAATTCGGTTGCTAGAATTAGAATTGGGTAAACCGCTACAACGGAGTGTCTGTCATCTTCATGGTAATGAGCTGCCATTCAAAGCTTTGTTTATAAAACTTGATAAGGGAACTTCCGGTCCTAACGATTTTTCTGGTCCAATCGAAAAAATCTTAGCTTCTTGCAAGGCAATTCCTATTGTAAACTTTGAAGCTGTTGACAGTCCTAATTCTACTGTAGTTGACAAACGTGATCCTTAGTTCTGATCAAAAGTACCTGCCAGATATATGAAATGCTATGAAAGAAGAAGAGTGTTCTGAAAATCTTGCTCAAATAAGACCAGGGAAATTATCGCATGCCAGATGGATCGTATTTTAAAATATTTGTGTATATTAAGATTTTATCATACGGGAAATACATTCTTCTTAATGTATAAAAAACATTTAATAGTCAAGTAGTCGAAAAAATTGCCGTAACTCTAAGAAAATAGCGAAAAAGTCGATATTTTTCGATATTTCGAAATTTCAAGGTCATTTATGTTGGGTAAAAAATATTTGAATCATTTTTTGCTATGTTGGTACAAATTCGCTTGCTTTGAAATATTTTTTCTTATAATTTAAATCTCGGAAATTGATTTTGTTGTCAAATAAGGAGCAATATATATTTTTTAATTACTTTTTTATAATTCTTAATCAATAAAAATTATGTTAAGGTCAAGATTTGTTATATATAATTTTTGCAGCATATTGAAAACACATTTTCGTTAACTTGAAGCACACATTATATTGTCATATAGTCAGAAATTTACCATGAATCTAAGAAAATATCCAAAAAGTCAACGTTTTATAATTTTTTTGATCAATCATCTTCAATGATCTTCTAAAAAAGCCTTGCCAACACGAAATGCACATTCCTCAGTCACTTGTACCAGAAGTTGTGCACCATGTCCGCACCTGGAGCTCACCGATTACTTGCCCTTTTTATGACCGCTGAAACATCTAAAGCTGTGATGTTTGTCAGTTGCATTTCAAGCATATTTCTGGCTTTTACCTTCTGCATTTTGAACCGTGCAGCGTCCAAATTGCATCTGTTCATTTTTTTCCAAACACCTGACTAGAAGTAAGTCATATCTTCTAATTGGGGGACTCTGGTGCCTTGCTGGTTATTTTGCTTCACACACAGTTCTCGATAGAACCTTCCTTTCTCTGTCTGAATATTTCGCTTTTGTTACCCTCGTGCACCAATTTTCTTTTACTGATGCAGTCTGGCAATTAGATAATGATTTCGCTGTCTTTAGGAGTCCATAATCTTATCCAATATTTCTGGTGCTAATTTCTCGATGTACTGTGGTTAGATAATTTCAGTAACATGGTTTATCAGCTTCCTGGTTCTATTTTAATTTTTATATTAAGTTAATCGACCTAATTTGCACCTTACTTTGCTGACTTTCATATCTAACCTGCTGTTCCATGGTGAACCTCGAGCCCTTGCTGGAACAAAAACTGCATTAGTAGGCCTAGTTCTAGAGCCCAACGTTCTAAAGGTTGCCGCAACTCTACAATAAACAAGATTTTGCACCTATGACGCAGTTTGTGTTAGGTTAAAATACGTAGATAAAACCTTAGTGTTGAGGTGTTCTATTAATGCACGCAGATAATTTTTGTTTTTTATTTCGGCCAGAAAATGCCTTTGTGTTGGTGCTACATATCTGAACTCTAGTAAGGCATGACCAAATTTACTTTTAAGGAGCTTTAGTTTGTCTGGGATTTTGGTATCCACATCATCGTTATTATTATCCAGAGGTGGTTCTAGTAGATTCGGTACATAATTTTTATCACCCTAGAACGTAATCCTTCCACTTCAATCAAGTCTTTGTTGCCACATATTAGAAGGCGAGTTACTGAATAGGAAGCGGCTATTCCGATTTCATTTTTATAGCAGCTTTTTTAACATGCAAAAGCAATCATTTAACTGATATTGAGAGTTTTGGACCTGTCAGATTTCGTTCAATTATTTTTAATTGAACGAAATGATGTTCATTGCCGTTGGTTTTCCACGCTAAATGAGCATGTTGTTTAATATCCATTTCTCACTATTCTGTAAAGTGTAGATCAGACCTAATGTCCTTCATCTTAGCGATGAGATTTCTTAGTGCGACTTTATGTATATTAGGACACTGTGCAGCATATTTCGTTCTTAAATTGTATTCTTTTTCTATTTTCATTTTAAACTTCGTACTTTCGTAATAGAGGCTTACCAATTTCTAATTCATCGTGGTATCACAATTAATAATCTGCCACGGTATTTGTGTCGAGTTGGTTGTCTGGAAATAGCGAACGCTAGCTAAAGCGTCCTTATAAGACACAGTTGATGTTACACTGTTTACTTTTTGTCGCAGATGTTCTTGCTGGCTAGCTGCTTGATTGCTGAAATCTGTCTTAACATTAAGGAGCTCACCATCACACAGTTTTGCATGCTGTGCGCCCCAAGATATGGCTCCAGGGGCGTCTTAATGATCCTCAACAAGCAAAAAGCGTTTCAACATCTGTAGTATACTCTCCACGTTTTATTTACGGGTTTTGGTGTTCTATTTAGTCCCTACTTAGTCCCTTAGTCACTTATTTTTTTCACTTTTCACTTGTGTCAACCTGGTTATATATTATAGACACGGACTATGTGAAGTGACTGATGGTATTAGAATGTATTAATTTAATTTAATACGATGCTTAAAACTTCCTGTGATGATCTCGTGGGTATACAGTCACAAGCGGCCCTGAGTGTTTAAAGTGACAACAGTCACCTCTGGAGGCTTTTTCAGAGCTACCATTCTTTTTTAGAGCTACCATCCCATTATATTATTATGATTATCATGTTTACAAATAGAATCAAGGAAAATGGTCCCTAGTCACTTGCAAACACGGCCTGCTGAATTGAGGACTACAAAACAAAAAACTTTAAATTATTGATCAAGTTTTTTGCACATTTTGTATTCTACGAGGTTTGTTAAAAAATTAGGCTGATATGGTGATATGCGCTGTTTAGCATGGCCTTGAGCTCTTTTAGTAATGTGATATTTATATGCTCGATCGTGGCTAAACGTCCTCCTTTTATACGTCTTTTTAGTTATAGTAATAGAAGTGAGTCGCATTAAGCAATGTGCGGTGAATAAGGTGACTCAGGCATAGTTATGGTGTTGTTTTTCACCAAAAACTCACGAACCAGCAAATATGTTTAAGCAGGTGCATTATCGTGATGCAAAGGCCATGGATTGTTTCACCAGAAATCTGGGCCTTTTTGGTATTGCCAAACGCAAGTAGCATTCTAATAAAAAAAAAAAAAACAAGCAAAGCTTTACATTTGACGTTTACAATAACTTTTTTATCGGTTGTTGACGTGCTGGGGCGTGAAAGCCGGGATGTTTCAGTAACATCTTTTTGGTCTTCTGTGAGGAGCTTTAACTGCTTATAAACACTTTTCTTGCTCAAAATAGACTCGCCAAATCCCAATCTCAACATATCACGTCCGTCAAAATTCATTCACATAGCTAATATATAAATAGAAAATATTTTGGAAAACGTAACAATATATGAAATCTAAATCACTATTGTTAGATAAGACAAACGTATAATAGTGATTTAAATGCAAATATTTTACTAAAACAAAAATGATTTTCCTGTGAATTTGTACAAAAAATTACACTGTTTCGAGAAATTTAAGAATAAAGATCGCGGCTTTGCAAAAGAAAGGTAGGTATTTCTTTGTTCAGAAATCTGAATAAATAAGTATATGTTTCTCTCTCATTAAATGATAGTTATTTCTACAAACAATAATTTGAAAAGTTTACAGACATTTTTACTGCGTTAACGCTAGAACCCTATTTTAACTTAAATTTTATTACAGAATATTGTTGAAGTTACGTATCCTCACGCTAAAACCTTTATGGTTTTAGTCGGACTTGCGTATGTGCGTTATACGTTTTTTCAAGGAGAAAGTTAGTTGGTTGAAGTGAGGCAGGGGGATGTAGTTAAAGATATGAAGTTTGTGGAGACGATAAGAAAGGGAAAAGGATAGTGAGAGTTAGTGAAGAGAAAGAAGGGAAATGTAAACATAAATTTTTTTTGAAAATTTTGGTTTTATTTGCAATTAATCATTACATTGACAAATTGAGTCGTCTGTAACATTAGCTGCGCATTAATTTGTATTTAAAAATGCATTTCTCTCTGCCCGTTTATATTATATTCTCCATGCAGAGTTAAATAACGCGCAAATGCAAGATGATATATTTCACTGTATTTATCCACCAATAATCTGGTGAGGTTTTGAGTGGATAGTCTATGATGGAACCAATCCTGTTTTCGCTCTCTTTCAACAACGTCTGCTTGATCGCTTGCCTCTCTGCATGCTCTGATGTGTGCTTCTTTGTATACTGGATCGTTCGATGTTGAAACGTGTCTAGCAGCAACAACATCGTGCGCATAAACAAAGGAATAATAACGGCCTGCGCCCAATTTCCAACATAAAGTTTTCGGCAAAGTAACCCACTCGTCTTCGTTCATGTTAAATACGATAGATATATTTCTCAAGCTCGGAAATAACTTTGATAAAGGATCAATCATAGTTCCTCTCTTACGACCTACAATTATATGATCCCTTTTGTAAAAAACTACATTCCAGATCGGCATCATAGGTGTACCACGAAAATTTTTGAAATTTTGAAACTGCTGCACAGACCGAAATCCTTCGATCGGGGGCATGATACCCCTGTATCTAGGAAATAATTCCCCTAAAGTACTTACGTCTGAACATATTAATTCTGAAAGAAGAAACAGAAATTTGTGTCTTTTCATTTAATAGGCATAATATAAATGTTTAAATTCATGTAGGCGTCTTTTGCTAGTTTATTTGCAAAAAAATATATCGAAAATTATAAATTTATCATTTTTCGACAAACAATATCAATTATAAAAAAAAAGATTGACAAAAGTTCTTCATACAAAAAGAAATACAAATTTGCCTTGCTTATTTTTTTGACAAGACTCGTAGTCTTTATTTTAGTTAGAAAAAAATATATAACAAATAATAGGTAGAACATAACCGAACAAGAAGCGCGAGGGAAATACATCATCGTGCCTGAAACGCGAGAACCAACAATCCTGCGCTTCAAACGCGCTCAAACTTCAGAGCAAAGCGACAGCACAGATTTTACTATCTTATATTTACCAATAGAGACCAGGAAAACGGCAGAAGCAAGCAATAGAGTAGCAGCAGCGATCCGCATATTCAAATATAGTTGACTGCAATATGTTACACTAGATGACAGTGAATAATACTAATTTAGAGAAAAGCCGTATTATTGGTAGATTTTTTTAATACGTGTACTAGAGAGCTCTCCTTACACCACGTAGCTTATTCTGATTTGCTGATCTCCCTTCTCATCTCCTGCACCCCTTACCAAAAAATTATGTACGTGCTGTGTGGATAGCCTATGTCACTATCTCACTCAATTCTTCACGAAAATAGATATTTATTCTGATAACCTTATCTCTGCCACAATTTTGTTTGTGTCACATATTTGCACAAAGAATTTATGTGATAACGTTTTATGATTTCATTAATAATTATTACTGGTGATTGAAGGGAGGCGTGTGTTTTTTCCTTTGTATCTTATCTCTGGCTTTATCGCAAAATTTCCATTTAAAATAAATAAATAAATTTCCATTTATCCCTACATCAGTACCTTTTACAGTCGTTTACTGTCATATACTGCTATAAAATATAGTAAAAAATGCGCGTTCTCGCCAGTATTCTATTGCTCGCTTCTGCCGTTTTCCTTAACTCAGTTAGTAAATATAAGAAAATATTATATTTATGATTTTAAATTGACTTTCCATACCGATAGATGAATTAAGTACAACGCTCGGTTATTGTTAATTTTTTCATTTTTAAAATTGGGGGATCTTAGTGTAAAAATATTAAAAACAGTAATTTTCAAATTGGGGTGATCCAAAAAGAACTTATTTGTTTTCTGGAAAAAGAAATAGCGAAATTTCTTTTTGATGTTAACCTGCGTTCCAGGGCTTTTAAAATTAACATAGGGCTTTGAACAGAAAAAGAAATATTTAAATAAAAATTAAAAGAAGAAGTACAGTCAAATCTGGATTCTGTGATCCTCCCTTTCATGTTTTTGAGAAATCACATTGCGCGATGCGAACGGGGGAGAGGCGCTGCAAGAGGATATGCGGTTTTCACTCAAGCGCCATAAAGCCGAGAGAGCGAGAAATAAGAAAGAAAAAAACAGAAGAGTGGCAAAATAGTTTCGAGAAATTAGATTTAATGTCACACTCAGTCCCAGAATTGACATTAAATCCAGGTTTTTATTCGATACTTGACGAATTTCAAAGTCGGTTTTTTATCATTTTAAATGCCCTAAACAATTTTTCTCCCCCTGTATATGGAGAAAAGTTATCATTGTCTAGAAATAATGAATGAATAAAAAAATGTTGAGAGAAAGAGACAGTGCAGAGACAAGAAAATCGTCCCAAAATTTATAACAGATAAAAAATAATTTGGGAACATCTCAATCTAAATAAATTCTGCATAATACAAGTTTGCTTCTCTTGAAAGAAAGAATACAACGTGCCAAATTTCTTCTGCAAACTACCTCCAAAACATTATTAAATCTTTATCTTTTTCTGTCAAAAACTTTCAGATTTGAGATTTGGTCCACACTGGACTGCATACATTTTGAACAATCCTAATGGAATAAAGAGCTTGCCACTCAAAAACAAAAAACGAAAACTGACAAATTACTTCAAATAAAGCAAACATGACTGAAGGATACGGTAAAAACCATCTCTGACCATCCTTCCAAGAATAAAATGATTTTAGCCTTAACTAAATGACAGGATTTTGCAGTAGCTCCTTTCAAAATCCCAAAAGAAAAAATAATCAGCAATTTATAATCCACAATATATATTCTTCGACCCGAAAAAGCGAATGACACACGACGCACAGTGGCCGATTTTGTATTCAAGTGTTGATAATTTATGTGTAGTGTCAATTTTGATCCGATGTGAAGCGCTCTTTTTTCTAAATGCTTGTGAATACTTGCAGTTTAGAAAAACGCTGGGAAAAAAATATATATCGATTTGTCAGAACGCTGCCTAAACTAAGAAACCACCAGAAATCATCATAGCCAGTGACCTAAAAATGCCCGTACTCCGGCCACGATTTCACGGATCTCAAGTGTACGAAAACTTCATCAATGTAATTTAATGTAGTTTAGCGTTTTTTAAAAATACAAGTATTCACAAGTATTTAAAAAAAAGATCGGTTCAAATCTAATTAAAATTTACACTAAACATAAGTTATCAACACTCGAAACCAAAATCGGCCACTGTGCGACTTAGGACGTCCAACATTTTAGCTAAGCTCAAGTTTCTTCCTCAAACTTAACCAAACAAGAAAAAAAAGCAATTAAATCACTAAATCGGAATAAAGATATTATAATATTACCTGCAGAAAAAGAACGCACAACAGCAATAATGAAGAAAGAATACTACACCAACAAAAACATGGACCTGCTAACTGACAATAGATACAAGAGACTTAAAAGGAACCTACAAGAACAATAGTCAGTAAAACAAAAACCCTTCTCAAAGACTCTGTACTTGGCAGACAAACAATATCTAAATTGATACCTTCTAATCCCGTCTCTCCAAGACTTTACAGGCTCCCAAAAATTCACAACCATAACATTCCACTCAGATCGATCGTCAGCGCAATAAACTCACCAACCTACAACCTTTCTCGCAACAAAGCTAAATCCTTTTACAAGAAACTCTATCACTCACGTCCAAAACTCATTTGGCTTTATCAAAAAGATACAGCATATTCACATTGAATCCTAAGGCATCCTAGGGAGCGGCATTTCTCACTGAATCACTCATAAAAATTAAAACCTCTTTAATTGTATAACTTTAAAATGTAAGGTTATAAAATTTTCAAGATTTCAAATCATAGAAAATTAATATAAAAACTGTAGGAATGAAAAATTATAATTCTTGATGCCTCACAAAATTAATTAATTAATAAGTTGAGAACCGAAAACTTTGGAGGATTTATTTCGCGGATACAACGGAGTCATGCCTACGATCAAACAAGTGCGCATTGAAGATCAGTTTACCAATTTTAGAATATGTGGTATATATCATATGGATTACGCCAGAGAGGTAATTTCACTCAAAAGGGATCATTTCATATTTGGATGGAGCCATAAAAAAGAATTACTTGAAGATGCATGGATTTTATTTCCTCATTTGGAAAACGTATTTATAGTATTTGATATGTATGAACACAGATGGATTAATCTAAGTCAGGATTTATGTGATGAATTGGGTGCAAACTGTCTTTTGCACCTTGTGCAGGCAAAAGCAGCGAACAGACAGTAGAGCGAGAGTAAGCAGACCTTCTCGACGAGAATGATACAACAATTGGGAACAGTATTAAATTAATTGGAACAGAATACAGTCAAGCATATAATGCTGCATTTATTCGTTATTTATATCTACATGGGGAATATAATATACAAGGGTATAGAGAGAGGCATCTTTGGAAACAACATTAATAGTAAAGAACACGCTGGTACTAATCTTCAACATCGACACATTGGTTCAACCTTCTAGAAAATTCTAAGATGCACCTTCAATTTGTATGCGGTGACTAAAATAAGGTTCTAGTACAAATTATTATCCAAATTAACCAACTTATAGGATTTTTCAACATTTTTAGTTGCCATATTAAATCTTCTTATATTTGAAAAAAGTAGTAGTAGATTGATGCACTATTTCAAAAAAATCCATTTTAGATCAAATAATCAAAAATGAGTGAAAACAATTATGTCGGAAAAAAATCTAATTAAGTCGTGGAAACATCTGTCCCAACAGTTCCCCTGAGTCACTTCCCTATCTTCCTTTTCTTAACAGGAAAAATAACTACCATACCAATGTGATATCGGGATGTTAAATCTTAAGTTAAGAATCGCAGGAAATTTTTGTCTCTTAGCGCTTTATTGGTCCTTATGGTTACCGTTATAAACTTAAGCTCTTCAGAGAGCCGACGCTTTGTCTCTAAGTTTTATTATTCGTCTCCGAAATTTTTGTTTTTTGAACTATACTATCGGTTTTTTTTTCTACTTGGTGGGTACCTATCACCACTACGTAGCGCGTCCTCAGGTTGCGGATAGAGGAAAGGCCCCTGAGGTTAAACACCCCTGAGGTTAACTGCGAA
>NC_046658.1:145365661-145377631 GCF_010883055.1 Belonocnema kinseyi | reverse complement strand
AAATATATGGCCCAAAAAGAGACGAAGAGACCGGCGAATGGCGAAAACTGCACAATGACGAGCTACATGCTCTTTACGGTTCACCTAATATTTTAAGAGTTATGAAAGCAAGAAAGCTTAGATGGGCGGGACATGTAGCTAGAATGGGCAACGATAGATCGGTAGCGCAAATCATGAAAGGGATACCGAATAGTAAGAGACCACTGGGAAGGCCGAGAATCAGGTGGAGGGATAATTTAAAAAAAGATTTGGTAGAACTAGGATATGATTAGAATGAGTGGATGGATGATGCACAGGATAGAGACGCGTGGCGGTCTCGGGTAGATGAGGCAATGAACTCTCGAGTTCCAAATGCTGATAAATAATAATAATAATAATACCGGTTTTTAGGTTGTCCATGATTTGGAAGTTAGTTGGGTCTAGTACCTTACAACATGAGATTGGTATACTACTTCAGGTAGTTGCATTGTGATGGTTTTTATTTTAAGCCTAATTTTTTATTCTTTCTAGAGAAGTTTTTTTAAGACCGAATGGCATCCAATTATATGCAAAATTTCCTGGTATAGTAGAAAATTCTTTATACGTTTCGAACTCTTCGTTAGTGGGGATTTATGCAATCCTGCACTGAGTTCGAAAGCTGAGACAAACTGCATTTTTCAACTGGCTGAAGATACCCTCTTTAAACAGGGGCGAGTATGGGTCCTGGTCGGTGCGATTTCCACCTGATTGTGGGCCTCGCTCAATTTTTGCATTTCGGGAAACGGGTGTTTTAAGTCGTATAGCAGCCACTCATTTCACTAAATAATTTCAAACGAAGTTCTTTTACTTTTTAGGTTGTAGGGTTACCCGTAGGTAGATGCACAGTTCAATAAGTGAATTAAGTCAAATTCTTTTCCATCTCAGTCTAAACGAATGCTGTAGGATTTCTATCCAGATTTCCTAACGAGAATTGCCTTCATAAGATTCCATTAATTTTTTTGTGGCTACAGAAATCGAAAGAACAATCCTGGCAGGATAACCAACATTTTTAACTTAAGATTGAAATATATAACGCAATTTCGTGCCCGAGCGCTGCGGAAGATTTAGTTAGTACCTTCGAGTGTAAAAATCTAAATTTCACGAAAAAAAATTTAAGGCCCACTTTTTATTTAAAATCATTGCAAATAGTATAAAAAAGCTAATTTTTAAATAATTTTTTTTGTATTTTTTTCATCTAAATAATATCAATTTTAATTATTCAAAAATAAACATACAATTTTTTTGAAATATATCGTTATAATATTCTTAATGTACATGAAAAGAGCTTTATAAGCCACTATAATAAAAGTGCAAGTGCATCATCCTAAAAGAAGTGATACTAACATGAAGTGCATTAGAGAGTAATAGCCACACTGCCATCTTTTGGATCTTTGCGCCTTTATTTTATCATACGAAGTCCTTCCATGCCACTATTTTCTATTTTTAATTGTTCACTGATTTAATTTTAATCCTTTTTCCTAAATAAAAATTACCCTAAGTTTCCAATGTCACCAAATCCTAGTTTTTTTATTAAATAAAATTAACTTCAAGACATGCATTTCAAAAAATGCACTTCAAGACATGCATTTTTATGCATGATGGTGAGCCATGCCAACGTGCAAAAAGGATTTCAATTTTTTTAGCTAAAATAAGTGGATATTCTCGACTGGCCAGGAATTTCTCCTGCCATGAACTCTATCTAGAACGCTGGGAGTTTTTAAAATCAGAAGGTAGGAAGAAAGCCCCGACAACTAAGAAAGAGTTGATCAATATACTTACCGATACTTGGAAACACAAACCATAGATCAAAACGAAAATTTAAAATTGTATAAGCAATATACCTCGTCGCGTTGAAATTGTGGTAGCTGCGAAAGGTGATCATACAAAATACTGATTTTCGCAAAAAAATGTATTCTCATATAAAAAAATTCTATTTTCATGTAAGTTACTCTTCTTTTTAGTTAAACACAGTGAATTGAAAATCGATCTTTGTATTTTAAAATGAAATATCCCTCCAAATGTCTACGGACATGTTAGAAGTGAGAAAAACTTCATTTTTGAGCATGGGTCGAATAATATGGCAAGCGACAGTATATTATTGGACCCCTGATAAAAGGATGAGAATCCTTTGAGAAGAAGAAAAATCAGTATTTTCGTAGTAAATTAATCTTATTATTTAAAAATTCACCTGCTTAGATTTCTGTCATTTTTTTATCATTTCCTGTTTTATCTATGGTCGGGATACAGTGATAAAAAATAAAACACACGCTATCACTATAACAATAATTATTAATTCCTAAAAAAGATAGAACATCATCATCAGATAAACGATCGTATAAATATGCGAAATAATTTTAACGCTGAAAGAGATAAAATTCTACTAACATAGATCTGTTTTTCTCGAACTATTTTTTAAACTGTAAACATAGTGTGTCGACATACTTTTTCATCTGACGAAATTTTTGATACGACATGCAGCTGAACCAGGAAAAAGATAATAAAACACAACACACTTACACACCCATACAAATATTTATTTTCTTATTTAAGAAGAATGTTATCCATGAGGATCAATTTTGTAGCAAATGCCATTTCTCTCCAAATTAGTACCTTTTATAGTCGTCTACTGTCATATACTGTCATAAGCTGCCATCAACTATACTTGAAATGCGGATCGCCGCTGGTACTCTATTGCTTACTTCTGCCGTTTTCCTGAACTCAATTGGTAAATATAAGAAAATAGAATATCATATCTATTATTTTTAATTGACTTTTCAAACATAGAGGTAAATTTTGTAGACAGAAGATTAGTTTTTGACCAAACAGCTGCGATTTTTCTCATACTAGAATACATTATTTATCTATTCATCTCAGTTTTTTACCACAAAATAGTAACACAAACGACTAATACTGTGAATTTTTCAAATTTTTGAAGTTGAGGGATCTCAGTGTAAAATATTAAAAACAGTAGTTTTCGAAGAGGGTGGTCCAAATCTATAACTGTGAAAAATCAACTTTCGATGTATTAGGATAAGCCCCAGACAATTTGTTCATTTTTCGAAAAAAAAAATAAATAGTTTAATCTTTTTCTTTTACGATAATCTGTGCTTCTCGGTTATTGGTTAAATGAAATTAGTTTCGAGAATTCTTTTATGATGTCAGAATTGTGGTAAAATAATTAATTTGCGAATGATTCTCACCGTTCGAAAGCTGTTGTCTGCTATCGGCTGATTTCGTTCTCTCGTAAAATTAGCGTTTGTCGAGAAAGAAATGATTTTCTTAACAAAATATTTGATTTTTAATCATTTTATTGGTTTAATTGGTTTAATTGGTATGAATTATTATTATTCGATAAGTAATGACTTTTCAAATCGTTTCCAAATCATTTTAAATTTTTAAATTAATTTTTCTCTTCTTGTGAATCGTAGAAAGATATTATTTTCTAAAAATAATGACAATTAAAGAAGGTTGGGAGCAATATGTATTTAAAGGATATTTCCTAATTATTTAAAGTTTTTTTCCAGAAAATAATAACTGTTTACGTTTTTATGGAAAAATGTTTGAATCAATAAAAATTGTTTAAATAATTACGATATTTGTTGAATAAGAACTACGGCACATCATAGTCATCAACTTTATATGATTCATCACGAAGTATGATTGCTTTTCGCAGTTCACAGGAGAAGAAAGATTCCTTTAACAAATAATATTTGTTTTAACAATTTTCCTAAAACAATTTTTAAAACCTTTGAGCGGTTAACAACAGTATTGATTTTTTTTCTAAATCCTGAAAACACCTAAAATTTTTAATTTAAATCCTAAACAAAATTAAATTTTGTCTAAATATCTTAAAGGATTTTTTTTTCAAAAATAATCCGCATTTTTTCCTAGAAATCTTAAAAAATATTGAAAACTTGTTCTTAAATGTTCAAGGTTCCAAATCTTCAGATCTTTAAAGAAAATAAGACTTTATTTTGGGATCACTAAGAAAATATACAATTATCCAATTTCGAAAATTAACATTAAACTTTTAAAAAATTAATATTATATTAAAAAATTCTCCGAAAATGATTAGGTAAATTTAAAAATATTTTAAATATTTTAATACAGAAATGCCTGGGATATAATTAATCTCGTGATAAGAAATATTTGTTTTGAAATCTCTTGAAATTTTTTAAAGCTCTATAAAATATCTTGAAATTTTTTAAATATCCTGAAATATTTCAAATCCTTAAAAATGTTATAAGGAATTACAGTAATAAATTGAAAATTTCTTGAAACCTTTCAAAATATTCTCAAATTTTTCAAATCATTTGAAATATTTCGAAATACCTAGAACTTTTTTTTGAATATTTCAACAGTGCTTTGAAATTTTGAAAAATAATTCTTCTAAAATTTTTTTAATTCTGTGAAATTCTTTTAAATTATAAATATAAATTCCAAATACCTTAACATATTTTCAAAAATCTCCAAATATTTAAAATCTTAAAAGACCTTTTGAAATCTCATGAAATTTTTTAAAGCTTTTGAAATTATCTTCAAATTTGAAAAAAAAACCTGAAAAATTTCAAATCCTTTTCAAATCTCATATCTAGAATAAACCTTCTTAAATTAAAAAAAGAATAGAGCATAGTAAATAAACAAAACATTTGTTAAAATTTGCTAACAACAAAATATAGGTTTAGATCCTATAACTAAATTTTTTAAATATTTTAGTAATCGCAGTACCATCTTTTCATTAGAATTTTGTCCTAAAACTCTCTCCAGAGTTTTATTTAACACTCAGCTTTCAATTTTTTATTGATTTGTCGTTACAATTTTTTTCATTTTTGTAAGCTCACAATTTGTAAATATTAAAAATACTAGAAATATTTTGTTGTGATCTTGGATAATATTAATCCTGACAAATTTTCAATTAAAAAATATTATAAAAATTAATTGTTTTATCATTTAGTTTAAAAGTCGTGATATATTATTTTCCAATTTAAAATATAAGACAAATATTTTTTTTGCTTTTCAGCAATTAAAAAACCAACTTTAATTTTTCCTTTGAGATTTTTTATATATTCAAGGATTTTAAATATTTAAAGATGTTTTAAAAGTTATCAAGGAGTTTTCTATTTATTTTTATAATTTAATAAAATCTCAAAGAATGAAAAAAAATTGAAAAGCATTATTTAAAAAATTCCAAAGTACTTTAGAAATCTTTAAAAAAAAGTTCTAGGTATTTAAGAATATTTCGAATGATTTGAAAAATTTCAAAGAATATTGGAAGGTTCCAGGAAATTTTTAATTTATTAAAGTAATTTAGTAGATTTTAAAGAATTTGAAATATTTCAGGGTATTTTTGAAATTTTAAGGTATTTTCTAGAAATTTATAAAATTTTAAGAGACTTCCAAACATTTTTACGGATTATAAAAATTTCAGGATGTTTTAAAAATATCAGGTACTTTTTAAATTTATTTTGATAATTTAGAGCGATTTCAAAGAATTTTAACGATTTTAAAAATATTTTCTGGTTGAAAGTGGAACTACTTTGCTGAAAATTTGATTTTCTCTTGGTTGACGATTCATCAATTTAGTTGGAAAATTTTTTAATATTATTACATCTGTCACATAAACATTCACATATTGCTGTTTCTTTTTCCAGAATTAATAACTTCAGAACCGAGGACTTTAGGGGATTTATTTCCTGGATACAATGGCATCATGCCCCCTATAAAACAATTTCCCTTTGAAGATCAGTTAAACAATTTTAAAATATATAAAAATTATCATATGGATCACGTTGCAAGTGTCATTTTATTTAAAAGAGATCATTTCATTTTTGGATGGAGTCATGGAGATGAATTAATTGAAGATGCATGGATTTTATTTCCCGACTTGGAAGACGTATGTATCGTTTTTGACATAAATAAACACAGGTGGATTAATTTGCTCGAGGATTTATGTTATAAATTGGGTGCAAACCGTTATTTGGACCTTGTTGAAGCGCGCGATGAAGTTTCTGCTACACACGTGTCAAAATCGAAAAATCCAATATACAAAGAAGCACATATTAGAGCATACAAACACGCAAACGAGCGAGCAGACACTGTAGAACGAGGACAAGCCGAGCTTTACGACGAGGATCATACAACAATTGAAAATAGCATTAAATTAATTAAAACAGAATACAATCAAGCATATAATATTGCATTTATTCGTTATTTACATCTGCATGGGGAATACAATATACACGGGTATAGAAAAAAACGTATTTGAAAAAAAAAACATTAATGCTAAGATCCCGTTACAAACAACGTCAAAACAAATATTTTAATTAATAAAGTCGAGAAAAAATATATATTTGATCTTGGCATGTTATATTAAGAACTTGCAGAAAAACCAACTCCCAGGTGATATCGCTAAATTTGTGCTGCAATAGTATCAGTTACTTTCTCTATTAAAAAAAATCGTCTTCTTTACTGAATTTCGTTGATGTTAAAAAAAGTTCTGGTTGCACGGACAGATTGCTTGTTCAGATGACCATATTCATTTGCTTTTATGAATAACATTTTTTGTTTAATGCGTTTCGCTAATTTTAGAATATATTGCATTAATTGAAAAGAAGAATCAATAGAAAATAAGGCATAAAAATAAGAAAGAGATCATTGCGGGTGAATACTGGTGCATATATCGTAAAAGTCCGGCGTAGCCGCTTGGGGGTATAATCAGTAGTCTTTTGATAGGGGGCCCCGTCATGTAGGTTCACTGGTCATAATTTGATATTCATTCTTTAATTAATTTGTTCCATATTAAAGCTCCAATATTTCCGCTCGCCTAGACGACAAAAAGACGATTTGTAAGATGCTTATTTCAAAATATACAAAACCGCAAGTCAGCATTTCTACTCCCACTTGCTGAAAGAATCATTACTCGAACAATACACTCCAAGAAATATTTTAAATTGAACAGTTCAGCAGGTTAGCTGAAATAATAACTAGTTTTCTTAGTAATCTGAGGATTGTGAGTTTGACTTTTGCCAGTGACATTTTACAAAGTGAAATTGTCGGAAATAATTTCATCATGTATTTTATTTTATCATTATATTCGTTGAGATAATTAATATATTCAAACACAGTTAATAATGTCTTTATTATACTTTAGTACTAATTTTTTTATAGAAAATTTTAAAAATTATCATGATATTTGTAATTTGTTAAAACAAGCAGAAATGATTAAGATCGCAATTGGTTAAGGTAGGCAGATTTAACCTGTGGACATCGTATGACGCACATTGCAGCAAAAAAAAAGGACCAAGAGTGCGAAGCAAAATGATTCCAAAAATCAAAATATTGAATCTAATATGGAGAATAACGTTTTAAAAAGAACAATGTTTAATAGGAACACATGTTTGAAACCAGTTTACTTTGGGAACATTGCTCCATTTTTTCATGCATGCAAAAAAATCATATAAATCTTTTTCAATTGCTAAAGGGGGATGCAAAGACGATACTGCTCGTATCTCTGTATACGGACGTTCGAAAATCTCAAGAATACAGTGGCAAATCCCGGAGTAGTCACCACCCCTTAAACTATTAACGATAACTAGCCTTTTATTCATACCCAAGGGATCTAAGCTAGCTTGAATATGATTATTACTGACTAGTTCTATGCATATTTTCATCAACTTCAAGCCTCCTAAAGTCATTTAACATAGCTGGAAAATGTTCCTGAGTGGGGTGAAAATCGATCGATTTCCAAGAACCCATCTTCAGCGGTTAAACAAGGTTTATATGATTTTAGGCATGTATGGAAAACTGAAGTGATTTCCTCGGAGAATTTTAAACATGTATTTCCATCAAATATATGGCTATTAGAGCAATATTAAAAAGTTACAAAAAGTTCTGGAATGGGACGATAATCGATCGATTTTTACATTGACCTCTAATTAGTTGGCCGATTTGGATAAAAGTTGGTACTATAGAGATCTAAATACCCCTGAAAAATAAATTTTGGGTCAAATTTTTAAAGCTTGGAATTGCTGATCCAGTATAGAGAACCAAAATTTAGAAACATGCAATTTCATAGGGAAGTAGCAATGTCAAGTCAACCCCTTAGTACCAATTTTCATGATCGCGACATTGGATCAACCTTCTAGAAATGTTAAGTCTTGACCTCAAATTTGTATTCACTGACCGAAATAACCTTGTAATACTAATTATTATAAAAATCAGCCAACTAATAGAATTCTTTCAAATATTTTGTCACCATATACGATTAGCAATTTAGTTACAAGGCCTACTCTGTGATGTTCGATATTCACAGAGAAGGGGTTAAATATTGTATTTCTTATGCTTAAGTTTTTCTATGAAACTGCACATAAGCTGTCTAGACTGCTTTTATGATTGTATTGTATTGAGAAGCTATGGGTCAGTTTAGAAGGTCTACCTAATTTTTCCTCTGTCCAAGTGTAATAGGCTAGGAAGTAAATTAAAGGGTCTTTTAACAGAAAGTGGAGTTAACAGGATGCTGTCTGACAAGGAACTATCATAAATTAGTTGTAGAAATTGATGAATACTGTTTTGTTATGGTAATAATCTCAACAGTTTAAAAAAATTTGTTGTAGAATAATGAATTTAAAAAGAAAATCAAGTTTAGATATAATAATTAAAGTAATAAACTTGGTCGCCAAACGTCTAGAAGAAAGGGTTTTGTTGCCCAATAAGACTTTGATTTAGTTTTTAACAAAATCTTGAAGTAAAATATGTACCAACTTGATAACCAAATTTGTGTTAAATTTTTTTTTTTTTAATTAATATGTGAACAAAATTCAATGGAAAAAGAAAAAAAGCCCTAGTTAAGTTGTGGAAAATCCTAATGTCAAACTTTCTTTTCTCAAAGCCATTTACTTTTTCCTGATTTTTTTTGACTAACACACTTCCCCTTCTTGGAAAAAAACACGATGAACGGATGGAGACCCGACCGTAAATCAATCTCTATTTTTATATTGTGCTCAGCATCGCCTATTTCCCCAGTTAATTTATGCACTTTTTAGAAATAACCTGATATAATTTCAGTTATATCTTTATTTTTGAATGATGGGACATTTGGACTCTGCATAGGTAGCATGTACCTTTTTCTTTGCAATTCAATCATTCTAGTTATTTTATCTAATGAGCTGTCCTTTGTATTTATAATATTTGGATTCATGTCGCAATTTTCGTTTTTAAATGTAAAAATTGTTTCTTGTATCTTTTGATGCGCTTTGTTTATAATATGTTTCAGATATTTATTTTTCATCCTTTTATGAAATCCTCGTCAGAGCGTTTCTGTGTGTAAACTGTTCTATTATATTCATCGGGAGATTATTATTGGATTTAACGAGTTTATGTTTTGGAATGCGAGACTTTATACAATAATTTATAATTTCTGTCAAATATTCTAGGCTATTGTCAATAAATTGCGTAGGACTCAAAAGCGAGTTTGTTATTAGAGTTTTTTTATTTGTTATTCAAAATTTTTCTTACCAGCCTGTTTGTATTTTATAAAATGTGAGGATTCATCGTATTTGACTTCTATGTGTTTAGCATTTGTTAATATAAGAACAGGTTTTGTGATCTGAATCAAATTTGTCAAGTACTTCTATAATTTCCGGGTTATTAATACTTTTCAAAATAGCTAGATTAACTTTACATGGTCGTGCATTTAGGTTATATGGAAAAAGATTACATTCTTGTTGATAAACTCAGTTTCAAGGGTTTCTAAAACCATTGCAACAAACATTATTATTTAGTTTAATTCTATGCGATTCTATTGTTTCTAGATTTTTTAATGGCACTTTACTGCACAGAATGTCGTTTTTGATGAACAGGGCTACTCCCCTGAAGCTCTTTGACCTATTCTATACTTTCTGTAACATATCTTTATATCCCGCGATTCGTGATTTGTAATTTTTGAGTAAACCGCGTATCTATAACAATTAATGTATTTACCTTATACTGTTAAAGAGACGTAAGTTCTTCGTGTATTTTATTTTAGAACCCAGCTGCGTTACAGCGGGCAATTTTCAATAAATTTGCTTATCTACCATTAGCCATTGAGTTCAACAGCTAGCTCGTACAGGGCGTGTAGTCTTTATAAGTAAGTCTAACATGTTAACATTTTGTCTCTAAGTATAGGGCCTTTTTTAAAGAGCTGACCTATATCACTGATGTGTTTAATCTCTTGAAACACACTATTGACACTAATGACACACTCTATTGACGTTATCCTTGCCGTTGCATTTTCAGTTGTTGCAACTTTTCCACGCGAAGCTTGAGTGTTTTATATCCTCTAAAGTTATCAAAATGGTATCCTTTTCTTCAAGATTATTCTCAATGTTATCAGTGGCAAAGAGCCCAAGTCCATGCACGAAGAGTTTTCTTGTCACCTGTCCCCGTAAAAGTTAGTGTGGAATAGTATTGCGTTTTTCAATAGTAGTTCCTTCATATTATTGTGGTCTTCTATAGACTCTTGAATAAATCTTACTCTTAGTAGATTTCGAGTACTTTTTAATTTGTATTCCTCCAATGGCCACTTCCTTTATCGTATTTATGAGCATAGCGAAGTCCCCTATTTTGTGTTCCACTATGATAGGTAGTATTTTCTCTTTCTTCACTTCGTTATTGTTTTCTTTTGAATTTTCTAGTGTGATGTCACTTTCCACGTTGTTGGGTCCATATTCTTGAGATCTCTTTTTTTTTACTCTGGGTTACATACATTTTTTTCTGGTGTTGCATCATGTTCCATCTGCGATGTGTCAACGACTTCGTCATGTACGATTTGGAGTCCATCAAATCTGTTGGTTAACTTATGTGTTTCACTACTCTTAGTTTTGCAGCAGGGTTTCAAAGTCCGGACTTTTTTCTTGGCCCAATCCCTGAATATGAGCTTCTGGTCTTTTGGCGTGTTGCCAAAAAAAGCAGGTGGCCCTTGAACACCGGAGCTGTGCTTATTCTTGATCAGTACACGCATTACACGCTTTTGTACGCGAGCATAAAGCCTGATTTTTTATTCTTTTTAGCACAGTCACTAAATTTTTGTCATGCTCTTCTTATAATTTTCTGAATATTACAATACCATCAAGGTAGCAGGTGTCTTTTTAAAACCAAATGGCTTCCGATCATATTCAAAATGGCCTTGCTTAGCAGAAAATGCTTTATATTTCTTGCACTTTTTCTCAATGGGGATTAAGTCGAATCCTGCGTTAAGGTTCAAAGCTGAAAAGCTTTACATTTCCTAACTTGTCGAGTTTATCGACTACTACCGGCACAGGGTATGCCTCCTGACCGGTGCGTCTTTCGCCTGATTGTGGGCCTCGTTTTTTAAAGAAAAAGACGCACGTCAAAAGGGCCCGACTTTTGAGATTTGTCTTCCGAGTCATGTTTTGTATATATTTAATAATTGTTAAGTATCTCTTCACTTTGCGCGTACATTCTCGTCGCACACCATGCGCGTTACTCTGTAGGCTTTAAAGTACACAGTCCCATCGTGACACTCGCGCTGCACGCTCGATTTTTGATAGATATTTATAAATGGATATTTTCTAAAACACCTTAAAAATAAATAAAAAAAACTACAATGCTTTTTCAGAATACTTACTTAAGATTTTTAAGTAGCTAATGTCTTTTGGCGTAATAATGTAATTTCGATTGTCTGCACATTACTGAGGATTAATAAAAACAAAACTACGAGGCCTATTGGAAATTGGTCCAGACATTTTTTAGGATTTTTTGAAGTCAATAATTCGCTTTTCTATAAATTTCTAATTTTTATTTTTAATATAATTACTATTCATACATTTTTATAGCCCTAAATTTGAAAGCTAGACAAATACAGTCTGTCAAGTTAAAGCGTGGGTGGCTTTACTCGCAGTCGGTAAGGTGTATCGACATGATTTTGGTGTCAAAATATTAAGAAGAGCTCCC
>NC_046658.1:145338726-145365561 GCF_010883055.1 Belonocnema kinseyi | reverse complement strand
ATTGGCCCTCACAGTCACCTGACGCTAACCCAATCGAAAACGTGTGGGCCTTCGTCAAGCTGAAGCTTCGTGGAAGAAAGGTACACACATTGAAGCAGCTGTTTTTACAAATTCGTCGGGTTTGGAGGTCTCTGCCGAGAGAGTACGCGGAAAAACTCGTCGAAAGCATGCCTTCGAGGTGCCAGGCCATCATCGACTCCGGCGGTGATTGGACAAAATACTAACAGAAAAGCATTTTGCTCGACACCTTGACAAATGTAATTCCATGTAGAAACATGCGTTTAAATAAAATATTTCACCAAAAAAGTTACCCACGCTTTAACTTGACAGACTGTAATGTTTGTCAAGGCCAATACCGCTTTTTTGGTGTTAAAAAATTTTTTATTTTAAAAAATTTGCCTTAATGTTTCAATCTGATGTTCAGGTCCTATTAAAGGCTTATTGTAGAAGGAAAATACATATGTCAAAGAATAAAATAGAAATGATTCAATTTGTATGTGCTTATTAGTCGTTGAGGTTTACTTACTATGGAGATAAAGGAAAAATCGCTGAAGACAACGTTGAAATTTCAATTAAATTTTATAGTATGATTATTGTTTTTCGTGTATAATTATTGTATATTGAAAAAAAAAGAATTTAAAAAACCAGAATATGCATTGTAAAATTAAAATTAGTTTGAAAATTAAAAAAGTATCATTTACTATATAAGCTAAAAAATCTCATCTGAAACAGAAATGATTTATTCAAGAGTTAGGGAAACTAGTATACGATTATATCTGAAAAATAGAAAACATAAAAGATCTATTAATAATAATTTACAAAAGACAGCTTTAGATAAACATGCTAATGGACACACATACATAATTTTGATTTTTACATGAATAAAGTTATTATTTCTTAATGCGAATTTATTAATGCGAACGCTTTCTTCTAGAAATAATACATAGTAAACGTGACAATAATAATAATAATAATAATAATAATAATAATAATAATTTCCAATATTAGCATTTCAAAATAGAAATAAAATATCAACAAAATAGAAGTAAAATGTCAACAAAATAAAAGAAAAATTTCAACTTAATTTATAGCCTTAACAAACATTATTTACTGCTAACCGCAAATATACATAAATTAAAACCTAGCCGTATTCGCAGGTGAAGATTATCTTCGCTTTAAAGACCCACCCTTTACAAATTTTCAACTACTCAACACAAAACGAAAAACTTTTAAAATAAGGTTTTACATTTTGCATTTGCAACAAAAACAATTTCTATAATATTATTTTTAACTTTTTTTTCTTTTTTTCTTTTCACTACTTAGTTATTATAATG
Organism: Belonocnema kinseyi; assembly: GCF_010883055.1. Lineage (NCBI taxonomy): Eukaryota > Metazoa > Arthropoda > Insecta > Hymenoptera > Cynipidae > Belonocnema > Belonocnema kinseyi. Next base: position 145,364,227 of record NC_046658.1, on the reverse strand, counting down.
GATATTATATCTATTTCATGAACATTTAAATATTGCTGTTTCTTCTTAAAGGATTAATAAGTTCAGAACCAAGGACTTAAGAGAATTTATTTCCTGGATACAACGGCGTTATGCCCCAGATCGAGCAATTACGCTTTGAAGACCAGTTCACTAATCTTAGAGTATATAGTGATTAGCGTATGTGTTATATTGTAAGGATAATTTCATTTAAAAGGTCTAAATTTATATTTGGATGGAGTCACGGAGAAGAACAAATTAAAGATGCTTGGATTTGATTTCACGATTTGGAAGACGTATGTATCGTATATGTTATGAATGAACACAAGTGGATTAATTTGTTTAAAGTTTTATGTTATAAAACAGAATACAGTCAAGCATACAATGCTGCATTTATCCGTTATTTACATCTGCATGGGAAATATAATGTACACGGGTATAGAGAAAAGCATATTAAAAAAAACTTTAATGCAGAGGTCTTGTTACATAATCTTACCAGTGCTCGTTTGAAATTTAGTACTGACGGTGGAGAAGGATCCTTGAAAATTTGTATGTCAATTTAATCTATTGAAGATGAATTAGAATCTAATCCTGACGATTTATCTGAATTAAACCGCCAAAAACGACTGAAGTATGACAATGGAGTGGCTTCTAAGATTTTCAAAAATTCTGGAGTGCAAAAACTAATCATACTTTGTTTAGCTCCAGATGTCTTAGACAATTACAATAATGGAATGCAAGGTTCTAATGTTTTCCCTAATGGTTTATATTTTTCTTCCACCTTTTTTTCTATTCTTTCACAATACACCCCACACACTTACTTGGTGGTCGGCGGAGGACCTACTGTTTAAGGTGGGTTCCGAACCACCAAGAGCAACAGCTTAAAGTACTTAGAGAAAACCTTTTTCTTAAAAGGTACCGGTTCCACGACTCTCCGGAGATGAACAACTTTCTTGCTAGGCTAGTGTGCACTGCATGGGACGCCGAGGCTCTTCCAAAGTGCAAAGTGGGAATTAAACCCGCGATCCAATGGAGTGGATCCGAAGCCTACGCTTTAGCCCTCAAGACCATCGTACAAGTCTAACTTTCAATAATGTTAAGTTATATTGGTGTGACGTAGGAATACATAACAGGAATGAACGACTGTAGCTGATATAACATTGTGTGATATTGCTGATGAAAACAAAATTAATCTGGATATACTACCACCGCCACAACTTCAGTTATTTTTGGAAATAGTGAATGGTATATTTACTTATATGGCTGAAATTTTTAGAGAAACAGCTATAGCTTGGGCGAACACCTGTAATGTTGAACGTAAATGTATTCACGGGGCAGAAAAGAGTTTCAATGACAATGATTGTGGAATTCTATTAGATCAATTAGATCAATTGCGAAATGTTTCCCCTATAGGATGTTTGAAATTTGCGCAAGCTTTCCATGACTTTAAAAAATCGTAAATGCCTGTTTCAGTTATACTTTACATCCTGATTTTGAAAAGTCAATTGATTTTTTCAAACGCACCTGTTTGGACTTGGATATTTCGGTTACGCCGCAGGTGTACTGTGTTTTTACACCTGTTAAAGAAATTTGTAAAAAGCATAAAGTAGGATTAGGTATATTTAGTTGAAAAGCGTTAAAAAAAAATTTTAAAAACATAAAGTTCGTTTAACACATTGCGACTACGATAAGCAGTTGTTACGAGCAGTTTGCTTTTATGTATATTTGGTACAAACTCTTAATAAAGTTTTTAACATTATTCGTTTTTTTATTGAAATTTTTTTATTTTTCATTAATATTTTAGCACAATGTCATTGGCCATTGGATTCGATTATAGCTTTGGCATCGGCTTAAAGCAACTATGATATATTTTAACAATTTCTTTCAGCCTAATTTTATGTTAAAAAGAACAAAATGATTTTAAAAAAATACGTCCAAAAAAATAATGAAAATTTATGCTCTACTTAAGTAAACATAGTTAGGGTCCACTATAAGAGCTCAAAATAAAAACGGCTTGATCGATTATTTGAATTCTTGTTGAAAATTACTCAGGGGAGTCCGCATTTTTAAAATACGCGATAAAATCCTGTTGCTGAACCCATTTTATTTAAAGTCATTTAATGCACACCGTGACTCAATGGAGATTTGGTACAATCCTGCACTAAGGTTGAAGGCTGAGAAAAACTTTACATTTTCTATGTGTCGAAGATATCCAAATATTTTTAACACAAGGTTTCTTACTCTTAGGTTGTCGGGTCACCTGTAGGTAGATTTGGAGTTCAATTTCAAATTAAATTTTCTAAATAAAGTAAAAGAAAGCAACTAAATTTTCACAAATGAGAAATGGTCAGCTGTCATCACAACATGAAACTATTGTCACGTCGACGGATGTTACGTCAATGGATGTTACGTCGATGGATGCTACTTCGGCGGGAAACAACACAAAAAGTGTTTTTAAAGTTTTAAAGTAAAACGAATCAAAAAATCATTCAGCGAATCATTTTTCGCCAGTCTGCCCTAAACCTTAATCGCTTATCTGTTACGCCTGTTGTCAAAAGTGAAAGTCGCAATGTTTTGTTCGCCGCTTTTTTTTTATTTTTGAAGAAAGCTCCTAGTGCTTTCACCTAAAGCTTAGAGGATGAGTAGCCATATGCTTTTTATTCAGTCCGACACGAATTTCAAAACTAGATTTTTTTTGCGTTTGTCTTTTCTTATTGTTAAACATTTTAAGAATGTACTCCCAAAATTTTAATTCGATCTGAGCAAAACTCTCCAAGTTATTGTCTAGTTAGTACCCTGTCCTCTAGCACTACAGCACTGACAGCTCCGGGCGTCTAAAATTTTAAACGCGTATTTTTTAAAACTACTTTTTCAAAGTCCATGTTCACTGCCATTTCAAGACTACTTTACCGATTAAATTGAAACTTTGTACACATTTTTTACATAAAAAATACCTTGCCCCCAACGTGTAGTTAAACTTTTTTTACATGAAGGGTGTTTGTCACCCCTAAAATGGTGGAATTTTCCGTGGAAATTAGCAGATTACACTTTTGATGACCACCAACAATTTTTAAAAGCAAAAAAAAAATAATGAGAGAACTTTGGGGGGAGGATTTGATGATACTTTGATTAAATTTAAATGGTTTTTGATTTCCGATAATTTCCGGCAATGGAAGTTCGTGTAAGAAAACACGGAAGAGGAGAAAGAAACTCAACTAAATCGTGTGATCGAAGAAAAGTCAATGAAAACCTAGGAATGATTGGAGAAGGATAAAAGAGAGTGAGGAGATTAATTTTGAAAATATCAGAGATGGATTAAGAATGTAGACCAGGCTTACTCGTAAAACCACAATAAAACAGCGCAATGTTCACTGTACCTTGTTGGTGACATAAAAATCAGTATAAACGATTATTTTTTTCACAAATGTTTTATTTCCTAAATAACATATTTCTATAACAATTATTAAAAGTAATAATCGTAGATAAGATTTAATTATCATGAATGTAAGATAAATTATATATGTTTACACCAGTAAATTTTCATAACTAGTACCGTACGGGGTCAAAAGGGTAGTGTATGTGTGATTCTAGAAAATACACGTCACTTCACAAGGGCATAACTCTGAAAATATTTACTAAAGTTATTTAAAAAAAACTGATTTTTGTCACATTTTGTTGAAGTTGGCGGAGCGAGCCTCCATTTAATTTTTGTCAAATTTGTATGTTCTTTAGAACATCAAAATAAACAAAAAATAACACTAACTTTTTTTCGGATTTTATAAAAGGTGAAACTAACGCCTTGACTATCTAGTAAAATCTCTTTAAACTTATTTCATAGATCGAACAAACAAGTTTGTTGAATCAATGCAATATTTTTTAACATCATCTAAACAGATCAAATGTAAACTTTTTCTAAAATAAACCAAATTCAGTGCAAAATATAGTTTTTTTTTAAATCGAGAAAGTAACTGATATTAAAGTCGCATGAATTCGCGAAATCACCGAGATGAATAGAATCCTAACATTGTACCTCCAGACGGAGAAATTTTTTTTGACGTTGCTACTAAGTTTACTGTGATATGTTTCTATTTTCGGAGAATCTGAAGCTAAATGTATCACCTGTAAGTTGGTATTTTTTAACGTTTATAATATAACATGTGCAGCTTAAATATTTTGCTTTTTCTTAAATTTATCAATTATAATATTCGGTATGGTATTGCCTGTAACGGGACCTTAAAATTAATGGTTTTTTTAAATACGCCTTTCTGTATACCCGCTTATATTACATTTTTCATGCAAATATAAATAAAGAATAAATGCACGATTATATGCTTGACTGTATTCTTCCCTGATTTTTATAATTATATTATTAATGGTTGTTTGACCCTGTAAAAAAGCCGATCTTGTTCTTGTTCTACAATGTCTACACGATCGTTTGCCTGGTTGCATGCCCTAACGTGTGCTTTTTTGTATACAGCATCGTTCGATGTTGATGCGTATCTAGCAGCAACTTCATCGCGCGCAGCAACAAGGTCAAACGACGATACGCACCCAATTTTCGAGATAAATCATGGGGAAAAATAACCCACCTTTCTTCATTAATGTCAAACACGATAGATATATTCTCTCGACGAGGAAATAAATGGGATGGATCTTTAATTAAACTTCCACACTGCCATCCAAATATGATATGGTCTCTTTTCAAGAAATATGCCGTATTGGGTTTCATAGCTTTACCACGAAATATTTGGAAATTTCGGAACTGTCCTTCAAACAACAATCTTTTTACTGGAGACATAATGCCATTATATCTAGAAAATAATTCTTCCAAAGTCCTTGGTTCTGATTTTATGAACTCTGTAAAAAAAGCAATAAGTGAATGTTTATGTAATAGATATAATATCCATTCTAACGATCAAGTTGATACAAAACTTGATACAAAATAAATAATATTCAGAATCATTTAAACATCCCTGGTTCAAGTAACTTGGACTTCTCGTAAAGTTTCCTTTTTAAATAGACACACATGATGCATACCTTAAACATAATAGAAATTTCGAAAAAATCAATAGAGGTTTTTATTTATATTATTTACGATTACAAAATTTGAGACTTCCGTTTCCGGCATGAAAGTGTAAAGTAGCGGGAATTGTTAATGCTGAGTTTTTCTGATATTGTGGTGAAATTTGAGGTGACTGGATTGTGGAAGTGTGTGGAAGGGTGTGGAGGTGAGAGATCTAATTGAGGGACTGTGAGAAAGGATAAGGAGTTTATGAGAAATTTGACACAATGGGATGTAGTCATAATGATGGAGACGTGGCTAGATGAAAAGGGATGGGAAAGAGTAAGGGGAAGGTTACCAAGAGTTTACAAATGGCAAGTGCAAAATGCAAAGAGGAAGAATAAAAAGGGCAGAGTAATGGGAGGAATGGTGATGGCAGTAAGGAATAAATGTATAACAGGGAAAGATAAGAAAGACTGAAATGATAAAAAAGAAGGAGTGATAGTAGAAGAGGCTATGATGGGAGGAGAAAAGTGGAAGGTAGTGGGGATTTATGAGAACGATGATATTCAGGAAAAAGCAGAGAAGATTAAAGAAATGATTGAAGAAAATAAAGAAGAGATTAGGATGATACAAGGTGAGAATTTCAATGCGTGAACAGGAGACAGAGGAGGAAGGGAACGGGGAGAAGAGAGAGGAAGAAAATCCAAAGATAAGGTAGTAAATGGGGAGGGAAAGAAGCTGTTGAAGAGCTTGGAGGATTTGGAATGGTATATCTTAAACGGGAATACAGAAGGAGATATAAATAGAGAATATGCACGCTCAGGAAGTGAAAGGGGAACGGTGATTGATTATGTGATAGTGGATGATGAGGTAAGAGAGAAGGTTAAGAAACTATATGAGTAAAAGGGGAGCAAATGTAAAAAGTGCAGGAAAAGGAGATTGGTCAAGGGAAGGAAAGGAACAGTTTAGAGAAAACATAAGACATATCAAAATAAGAGAGGAAAATGTGGACGAGGAGAAGATAAAAATGATAGGAAAAATAAAAATAGGATTAGAGTGCGCAAACAAAAATGAAGTTAGTAAAGGGGAGAATAGAAGTGAGTGGGATGAGGACTGCAAACAGAAAAAAAGGAGGTCATAAGGGAATTAGGAAGTGGAGAAAAGAAAAAAGTATTGGGGAAGAATATAGGAAAAAAGAAAGAGTATACTGAGTTGTCTTATCAAAAGTAAGAGGAAGAGAATGAAAGGTTTGAGGAAGAGGCAGAGAAGGCTAGGACGGAAGAAGAGGTATGGAAGGTAGTGAATAGAGAAAGAAAACGAAGAAAAAGAGTAAACCAAGATATTGAAATAATAGAATGGAAGAAACATTTTTTGGATTTGTTAGAAGGAGTAAAGAGGGAAGTTCTAAAGGAAGGAAAATTCGGTAGAAAAAAAGATGAGGAAGAGAAAATTTCTAAGAAAGAAATAGTTAAAGTTTTAGGAATAATGAAGGATGGAACGGCACCTGGTATAGATGAGATTCCAAATGAAGTATGAAAATATAGAGGGGAGGAACTAGAGGAATGGGCATGGATAATGTGTAATAGGGTATGGAGAGGGGAGTGGTGGCCAGAGTTATGGAAAGAAGAAGTAGTTATACCAATAGTAAAGAAAGGCAAGGGAGAGGAGGTTAAAGATTATAGGGGGGTGACGTTGATGCCAACACTGTAGAAAGTATAAGTAACTATTTTGTCGGAGAGATAGAAGATAGAAATTGAAGAAAAAAAGATCGAGTCACCGAATCAGGCAGGGTTTAGAATAGGAATGGGGGTAATGGAAAACATGTATGTTCTGAACTATCTAGTAAATGAGAGAATTAAAAGAGAAAAAGGGGCAATTATAGCAATGTTCGTGGACCTAAAAGCGGGGTTTGACTAATTAAACCGAGGAAAAATAGAAAAAGTTATGATAAAAAAGGAGATAAGAGAGGGATTAATAAAGAGAGTATCAGAAGTTTTTAGAGAGACAAGAAGCAGGGTAAAGGTAGGAGAGCAAGTATGAGATCATTTCTGGTTGGTGAGAGGTGTGAGACAAGAGTGTCCTCTGAGCCCAATTTTATTTAAATTATAGATAACAGACTTAGAGGAAGAAATGAGGAAAAAGGGTTCGGGAGAAGTTAAGATAGGGAAGGAAAAGATATATACACTGGCATACGCAGACGACATTGTGTTGATGGCAGAAGTTGAAGAAGGGATGGCGGGATTAATTACACGATTAGAGAAATACTTAGATGGGAAAAAGCTGAATTTAAATGTAGAAAAGACAAAGCTAATGAGGTGTAAAAAAGGAGGGGGAAGGAAGAAAGAATGGACAGGGCGATGGAAAGGAATAAAGTTAGAAGAAGTCAAAGAGTATAAATATTTAGGGTATATCTTGCAAACGAATGGAGATCAGACAGCTCATATAAGAGAAAGGATAAAAAAAGCAGCATGGGTAATGAAACAGATATGGGGAATAGGAAGAAGAAGGTTTTAAAAAATTGGAGAAGGAGAATGTGGTTATTTGATACGCTGGTATGGCCTGTTATGGAGGAGAGATATGGGGATGGAAAGAAAGGAAAGATATTGAGAGTTTACAAGAAAGGTCCATAAGGAGGACAATAGGGGCAGACTGGAGGACGCCAGGATATATGGTGAGAGAAGAAGCGAAAAGGGATAAGTTAAGTATTAGAGCGGGAAAGAGGGCATGCAAATTTGAGATGGAGCTGAGGGAGGGAAAGGGATGGGAGTTGTCGAGAAAGTGTTTGATAGAGATAGAAGAGAGGAGAGGGAGCGCAATCGAATTAACGAGATGGGAACAAGAAAGACTTAGAAACTAGGTGAGGGAGGGGATGTACTGGGAAAAAGAAGAGAACAGAAAGTGTAGAATATGTGAATGAAAGGAGGAAACATGGGAGCATGTATGGGAAGGATGTATGAGAGGAATGGAAGATAAAGGAAGCTGGAAAGAAAATGCGGTTAAGATTATAGGGGAAGGTGGACTAGGAGAAAAATGGATGAAGGAGTTGGAGGGTGCTAGAGGAGCAAATGAGGGAAAATAAAAGAATACACGTGAAAAAGGTAAATGGAGGTATAAAAAAGTGAAAGAAAAAGGAAACGGAAGTCGCTTAGATTAGAAGCGTGAAAATTGTAAGTAATGGTAAGGTAAAAGTTAAGTAGACTAAGATGCGTTTGCGTTCTCATGCTCTCTCTCTCTCTCTCTCTCTTTCGCTTGCACTCTCGCTTTCGTTCGATCGCTCACTCGTTTGCTAATAAGTCCTAAATTGCGGCTTCGCAGGAAATAGAAATAACGAACTACATATAAGACTTTATCTAAATATTTGTAAATAATTGTATATATAGAAAGGATAAGATTCTAAAAAAATATAGATTTAAACGGCAAGATTGTATGGAATGGAAGTCATGTAAACCCTTAGGGGACACAATATGAATAAAGAATAAGATAACAAAATTTGAAATTGCAAAAAAATAAAATTAAATACATTTTTACCTTAGGGTTTAAAAAGTAAACTGTCCGAAAAAAGTTAAAAATTACGTAGAACTTCAACTCTATATATTACAAACTCAAGAATTCACTACCGCAACTATTCATGTCTAGAGAATCTAGAATCCTAAATCTTGTAGAATTAATCATTTCAAAAGTGTTATATGTCTTACAATTGCCCATCCGAAAATAATTAAAGAGCTCTTAATTATAAGTATTCTATGCAAATTAGAAATTTCCCAAATCTCACATTAGTAAAATTTATGGCTAAAATATGAAATTTCGCCAATTTTAAAGATTTAGAATCGCAAACTCTTGACTTCTCATATTTCTTTAGTTGGAATATTTTGGCTTAAGGACTTGATTTTTCCTATTTAATGTCACCCGTATTTGAGAGACTTTCTGTATAAATCTTCGAGGTTCAACTATTTTTTTAATTTTGATGTATTACTTTCAAATTTGTCTCAATTTGGAAGATTGAAATATTAAAAACTTGTCTTTTAATTTACAGAACCATAAAGAATCAAGAATTTCTATTTAAAACTTAAATTTAAACGGAAAATCAATATTATTTTTATGTATTACTTTAAAAATTGTCCAAATTTGGAAGATTAAAAAATCAAAAACTCGACGTTTAATTTCCAAAACAAGTACGAACTTGACTTTTAATTTCCAGGACCATCAAGAATTAGACATTTCTATTACAAATGAAAATTTTAATGAAAACTCAACATTATTTTAATGAATTACTTTCTAAATTGTCCCAATTTGCAAGATTAAAAAATAAAAAACTTCTCTTTTAATTTTCAAAACAATCAATAATTAGGAATTTTAATTGCAAATTGAAATGTTAATGGCAATCAATATTATTATTCATACTGACATACCATTTAAAAACTATTATCCTTTAAAATCATAAAAATTTTTAATAGATTTATTTAAATCCTGCTAAAAAAAAAGAAACTGACTCAAACTTTACCCAAATATTTTTGACATACTTTTCAATCTTTGAAATATAACATAGATTCTCTATTGTAAAATCTTTTTAAATTTTCTGAGTAATTCGAAAATATAGTTTTAATCTCTGAAAACAATTGAAAATGCGAAATCTTGAAAATTTGCAGGCAATTTTTTCATTTTTGAAAGATTTTTTAATAGGGACAGAATAATATACATTTGTTCAAAAATATGTATAAATAATTATTTTATCGTAACGAGAAAAAATAAAAAATAAAATGCAATTTTGTAGATTTAATTCTTCCACGATGATTAATTTTGATAACAAGAGATATTTCAGGCTTCAATCGCGTACAAAACTACGAATTCTGCCAACGTTTCGTGAACAATGCACTTCACTTTTTTAAGGCTGACCTTAAGAACTGAACTGCAATGTTCACGAAACTTCGGCAAAATTCGTAGTTTTCTACACTATTGGAACACAAAATATCAGTTTTGATCGAAATGTCATTTTTTCAATATTTGTCCGAAACCGTAGCTTTTAAAGAAATCTTCATGGCTCCAAGAAAACACTATTCTTTAAAAATTAATGATAAAATTTTTAATAACTTTTAACTAAACTTAACTTCACTTCAAAAGATGTTTTTAAACTTCTATGATATTATTTTATCTTATATTTACCAATAGAATTCAGCAAAGCGGCAAAAACAAGAAATAGAGTATAAGCGTCTATCCACATTTTCTAAAATATTTTATGACATATATGACAGTAGAGGACAGTGAATTATACTGATTAAAATAGAAATGCAATTTTCTAGAAGATTTTTTATATCCTTGATAATAGATTCGCAACATTTTACGTAGCTAATTCTGATTTTCTGACTCTCCTATTTTAACCTCTTGTCCCGTTTCCACAAAAAAGTTGTATGGATGGCTGTTTGTCATTATCTCAAGCGGCCCTGTAAATTTAAGGATCGAGAAAGATACATTTATTTAGGAGTCTGTGTGTGTGTTGTTTGTGGTTCAAACAGATTTTGAATGTGTCAACCGTATCTCTACCTAGGTTTAGATTATTCTATACATTTTTTAGAAGAATTAATGTGATAACGCTTTCTGAATTAAGCATTGGATCGCGAACTAACTTTTTTAACAATAAATAAATATAGCTGAATTATTCTCCAAAATAGTTAAATGTTAAATGTACATAGATGAATTGGTTACGATACAGTTAACTTTTAAACCAATAAAAATGCTTTTTCCACACAATTGTTTTATCTACAATGAAATAATTAATTTTTGGTCCAAACAATAAAATTTCCGACCAGAGGCAAGAGATTGTGAAAAATAAGTAAAAAAATATTATTTTCTGGCAAGCACGGTTCATTTGAGTCGTATTTTCAGTATTGTTATAACAAATAAGAATAATGAAACTAATTTTAAAATATTCAGAAAAACTGATACCATAAAAAGATTGAAAACAGGAACAATAACCTCCATCCTTCGACATACAAAAAATAACTTTCTGCTATTCTGCATATAATAACCCTTAAAAGAAAATCTTTCTTGCCATCGACAGAAAAAAATATAAAAATTTTTGTGAACTTACTTCTAAAGACCGACAGGAGACACCCCAGTACACTGTCAAATTTTTGCTTCCATAAAGAAGTCTTTTAAATCACTTGCTACGCATGTTTGAATAAGCTTTAAAAAGAAGTGTTCTAAGAGAGTTCCGAGTCCAAAATCTTAAGTGAGGTTAATTTCAGCAAGCCGAATATACAGATTAATATTTCAAGATCGACTCATACGATGTGTTCTGAGATTAGTGGAGACCAAAGTTCTATTGCTTGCAAATGTTGAAAAAGATAAGTAGAAAGGCTATAAAATCAATTTTAATTATTCAATTATTTACGAATGAATTGAATCGTTTTTTGTCTTTTTACCTATCTACTCTTTTAGCGTTACTCCTTGCCTCACTTAGTTCATCGGAGCTGTTATGAAACTCAGTAACTTTCGTTAGTTTTTAGTGGAATATTATATAAAAAAAACTTCAATATACAAAATTTCAATCAAATAAGATAATTGGTGAAAAACTAGTTATAAATTACTCCCGAAGTAAGGGCGTTGGTTGCGCAAAATTGAGGTTAGATTAAGAAAATTTTGTTGATGAAAATTCAAAATAAATCGGAACACGTAAAGTCACAATTCTAAAATTAAACTAAAGGCTAAGGTGACAGGTATAAAAGGAGAAGTAGTAACAACACGGCAGTCGGACTTGAATAGTAAATTAACGGAAATAATACAATGTTGGTGATTTGAGAATCCTTTTTGATATCTCAAAGATAAACAGCCAACAGAAATATAGCGTTTAATGAATCTAAACATAACATAACAGGAAGACAGCCTCTATTAAAAACCACTTAACATTGTTCAATTTATTAAACTCACTTGCATTTTTATTTAATTAAATCTTAATGTTTATTGGTCATGTAGAATCTTTTATCTTGCCTTTTTCAAGAATTAATGATAAACAGACAAATAAATACGAGAATTGCATTCCAGCAACATTGAAATGAGCTCAATGAAACTAAAATACCAAACTCAATGATCAATGGACGCTGATTGTGGGGATATCGAACCACAATTAAACCAAACTTACCTCTGGGTTTACCAATTCTTATTATCTGGATGCGAGTATTTTGTCAGGACAATTAACAATTAATAAAATTTCATCCGATGAATGTGTATGATAATATTAAATATAATTAATTATGTCTACTTGATTAAATTGTTTATACCTTTTTCCGCAACTTTGATTTGTATGTTCTCCCTAGAATTGTTTATTAACTTTAAAATAGCGTACGAACAGAACATCAAGATCCGATGTACTTTTTGTCAATGCCCAAGAATCATCTCAAGGGGCTTGACAGATCGGGATCCTTGCAGGTCAAACGGACGCGGCCCACACGCCCCTGAGAAAAGTAGTTTTGGTACCGGAAGTAGCCCGACTGGCGGACTATGAACCACAAGTAGAGTTAGGAGACCGATATCGCTCAGCCGAATTACAGGAAGCCATAAATGAAATTGTAGGGCGAGTATCACTTCACAATAGGGGAGCCTAGTCGTGTTGTATTAGCAACGTGGATCCTTGCGACGAATGTATAGGTGCTTTCTGGAGATTATTCGAATCATCCGCTGGAAGTTCTAAGGGACAAGTCAAATATATAAAAATTAATTGAAAAACAGTCATGCTAAAAATAAGGTTTTTGTTGCATGCATTAACGAAAAACAAAGAATAAATGAAAAGTAGATATTAAAAATATTACTAATATAATTTATGACCTTATTTTCTGGAGCAGTATATAGAAAATTTGATTGCATTTTTATTTAATTTCATACATTGTTTGTCAGGAGAGAAATGAGTAGATAGGTAGGGGGAGTTCTGGCGCACTTTTTCCGTACGAATAGCAAACTTGCGGCTAGAGTGCAGAAGGCTGTAAGATTGGTTTCGCTCCTTGTGCTGACTTACGAAACACAGTTTTGAAGCATCTGATCCACACTATCGATATTGGAAATCAATAATTAAACATCACGAGAATGAATCTTTTGAACCACAAAAATATGGAATATGATATGATATATGATATCGCAATATTCGGCTATGTAATATCTGCTTTTCTCGGAATGATCTTATATAATGTTAATGATTTTATATAATGTAAAACGATTCTCGGTGAAAAAATTCCATTCTGATGACGTCATCATCGATTCCTGGAATCCTTATATATGTGAACTAAATTAATTATACGTTCTCCTTTGATATTCGTCAACAGGGGCGTCATATTTCATATAATGTTAAACAATTCTTGATAAACAAAATTCCATTTGGATGACGTCATAATGATTCCTGGAATTCTTATCGACAGTGTTGCCATATTTAACCAATTTTTGCACCATATAAGCGGTGCTCTCTCTGTTTTTTATCATCGTACTAGTAAACAACCATGATGAGGTTTGAAGTATAAAGCGCTCCAAGTTATATATCAAAGTACAATTTTTTCCGTGATACCATCAGTTAATAACCAGACTCGCATAATTTCAAATGACTCTAAATCTGTGTAGTGTTTCTATAAGTGTAATCAGTTAGTAAAAGGACTTACATAACCACAAATAACTGAAAATCTACAAAGTGTTTCTATAAGTGTTCGCTGATTCCATTTAAAGTTAAAAATAGATTTCGAAAAATGTAAAAAAGTTCTACAAATCATGAAGATGGGATATCAACTCTTACTTGAGAAGCAACCCCCAGCAGCTGACGAAATTAGATTTTGGACAAGGGCTGGAATTAAAAACATCAGGATATTAAACAAAATATTGAAGAAGAACAATCTGCTATCCGTGGGCCAAAAACATACGAATATGACGTTAATTGATGATCTTAAGACAGCAAGCAGAAAATTCAAGAAATTGCTCAAGACAGGAACTGCTATGAACGAAGTTTAGAAGAAACTGAGCGACAGGGTGAGATAGGATGATGTAGCAAGTGTGTTTCGAACACGAAAAAGAACGCGACTTATAACAAATTTAATTCATAAAGATTTAAATACATTTTTGGATGATTCTAAACGCATGTGTATTTTACGAATTAAGAATGCAGTTAATAGTATAGGTAATATCAAAGCTTGCGCTGAATTCACAGGTATGTTTAAGGCATTAGTGGGAAAGGAGAAAACATCGATGCAAAACGCGTTTACACTGAAAATAATCCTTTTCTAACGTCTACGAATATTGGTGAATAGTTTGAGGATAAAATTCGTTAACAAGTTGAAGTTAAAATTGAAGATTTAAAAACATCAGATCCAGGGTGAAAATTTAAAGAAATTATCAGTTTAACAGTTAACGTAAATAGATACGCCCCTTTTCAAGTTGAAGCCTCAACTTCCTTTGAATTACCTGATTTTATAAAAAGAAAAAAAGCTGTAGTTAATATTAAAAATAAAGACGCGTAATGTTTTCTCTGGCCAGTAATGGCAGCTCTTCACTCAGTTAAAAAAAATGCAGGAAGAACCAGTTCTTATCCTAAGCTTGATGGTTCAGAACTCAAATATAATGACTCTAAGTTTCCAATTACTCTTGAGGATATTCCAAAATTTGAGGATATGAACGGTTTATGTATAAATGTGTACGGATTAGAGTCTGCTCAATACAGTAATAAAGGGGAAATTTTCCAGTTTTTATGAGCCAGGAAAAGTCTAAAAAAGCTACTATTCACGTTCTTATGATTGAAAATTCTAACTTTGATTGTGAATACTAACAATTGATTGTGACAATCTGAATAATAATTGCACACTAACACTCCCCACTGAAGAGGATAACATTTTAAAATTTAAAAATTATAAATACAAAGAGAGGGTTCAATTTGCAGTATATGCTGACATAGATTGTTTGTTAGAGCCAGTTGTCAATACGCATGAAAATGCTTATCAGAAACATATACCTACAAGTGTTGCTTATTACACAAAATGCAGCTTTGAAGATTCACAATCTGAACCTTAAGTTTATCATGGAGAGAACTGCATCATGTGGTTTGTCTTTGAGTTGAAGAAGATAGCTGAAAAAGTAGATTCTTATTTTAAAAATCCAGTTCCAATGGAACTCTTAACATTAAAGCAAGAGTATGATTTTTAAAACGCAAAAGTTTGGCATATTTGCGAATGAGATTTTAACCAAGATGATGTTAAACTTGGGGATCATGATCATTTTACAGGTAAAATCCGTGGCCCTTCTCATGACAGGTGTAGCGTAAATTAACAAGACTCACATGTAATTCCGATAATATTTCATAATTTATCTGGTTACGACTCTCACTTTTTCATCAAAGAATTGGCTACAAGCTTTGAGGGTGATATCTCATTATTACCTATCAACAAGGAAAAATATATATCCTTTACGAATAGGGTGCAAAATACAAAAGTTAAACTCAGATTCATAGACTCTTTTCGATTTATGCGAAGTAGCCTTTCCAAATTAGCTTCAAATCTTAGCAATAGTGAAAAATGTATTACAAGAAAATATTCAAAAAATGATGATGAATTTGAATTATTAACAAGAAAAGGTGTATTTCCATACGATAATGTTGACAACTGGCAGAAATTAGATGAATATTGTCTGCCAGCAAAAGGGGAATTTTATTCTAATTTAAATGATGAGGGTATTCCAGATGAAGACTGATTTTGAAAACGAACCAAATTTTTTCAACATTCCCAATGATTCAGAAATAGGTTATATTCTTGCATAAAGTCCTACCATTATGTCCAGTGCATTTTGTACCTCCTCTTACAACATATAAAATCCTGATACTAATTACCAATTTGAAATCAAAGAAGAATCACGTTCTCCAGTATCAAAACTTAAAACAGTATTTAAAATTGGGAATGAAGCTTGTTAAAATTCATCGAGTTTTAGAATTCAAGCAAAATTCATGGCTAAAGGCCTATATTGATTTAAATACTGATTGGAGATAAAAGGCAAAAAATGAATTTGAAAAAAATTTCTTTAAACTCGTGAACAACTTTGTCTTCGGAAAGACCATGGAAAACGTAAGGAAGCACAAAGATATTAGTTTAGTGACAAAGTGGGAGCGAAGATGGGGTGCAAAAGCTCTGATTGCTAAACCAAACTTTCATAGCTGAACTATATTTGGTGAGGACATGGTGATAATTTAAATGAGTGAAAACAAAATTAAATTCAATAAGCCTATCTATATAGGTTTCACAGTTGTAGATATATCAAAGATTATGATTTACGACTTTCATTATAATTACATGAAGTACACATTCGGTGACAAGACAAAATTACTCTACACCGACACAGAGAGCTTAATTTACCACACTACAGAACCAAACTTTTATGAGTATGTTAAACAAGATTCCGATAAATTTAAAACCTCAGACTATCCACCAAATAATATATACGAAATTGAATTGCTAAACAAAAAAGTCTTGGGACTCATGAAGGACAAATGTAACGCGAAAATTGCAACTGAATTTGTAGAGCTAAGGTCCAAATTGTATTTCTGTTAAGTTTTGGGTGAAGAAGGGGAGAAAAAAAAACCAAAGGGATTAAAGGGACCACTTTCAGGACAATCACGTTTAAGGACTATAGGCTAACTTTGCTACATTATCAAACTCTTACACGATCTGAACGGTTAATTCGAAGCCGAAAACATGAAGTTCACTCGACTGAGCAAAACAAGATCGCCCTCAGCTGGCGAGATGATAAGAGGATGCTGCTTCTTTATACAACCGCCACTCTTCCATGGGGCTACAAATTTCAATCACAGGAGGCAGTGGATGTTGATAAAAATTAATATTCATTTTCCAAAAAAAAAATCAATTCTCAAAGGAGAGTTGAGATTATGTACAGTAATTCTAAACTAAAACTTGTATATATGTGTAGAAACAAGCGAGTTGATTATTGTGACGAGTGATGTGGATATACGAGTCGGTGAGTGAGAGAGATAGAGACCTAGGACTAGTGTATAACCTTTGATGTAGAAGACAGAGTCTATAATTCTTATATTGCTGTAAATAAAAAAAAATATATATATATATGATTGGAAATAGCAACAAGAGAAGTATTTATGTAAATTGGAAGAAGAAATCGAAATACTGTAAAATTGTTTGCAAAATACAAGTTATTGTGAATGAAGGAAAATCAATTGAATCTAAATTGTTCTTTTTTATTTAATGCAACCTGAAAATAGCAATATTTTTTTAAAGCAAATTTACTTCTAATTGAAAAATTAGAGGCTAATCATTTTCCTAAATTGATGTAGCTATTGGATGCAACCTGATCCAGCAGATCGAATATACCAATGTCAACGATGTTCATCAACCAATCATTCGCTTATCTACTATTCGCACTTATTATTATTTTTATTATTCTAGGGACAAGGAACTATGAAAAAACAACATAATTTTCCTTTTTCGTTTAAAATTATTTTTTATTTCTAATAGGAAAATCAAGTACATTATACTTAAACATAAATAGATTATAATTGATTATGTATGCAACTAAACTATTTCTACTCAGTTACAGTAGCTTTATGTCAACTTTTTTACCACGCTACTTATTGATTTATACTCAAGTATACGATCATGCAAAATTAAGTAATATGCCGTTGTTTGAGCGGAAAAACTGTCACTAGTTTCATATTCCAATCGAACGTCAACTGGTCCCTATTTCCATGAATAATTTGCTTAGAACAGTCAATTACTACTAGAGGTGCATACTACTATTTTATTTTTTATCTATATTATTTTATTAATTTCAATTTTGTTCTACTCAATGGGGGCTGCTTGCAAAAAGACATTTAGATCACTTTTTGATCTTGTCCAAATAAGTTCATGTTTAGCATTGACAATGATTTTGTGATAATCCTCAACAAAACCAAATATCAAGCTAAGAGATATGCCTACATCAAAGTTACCAGTAGCGATGATTAGTGATTGATTATAATTATTGATTTAATTTATTACCTGATTTTCTGGAGCAGTGTGCGAAAATGTTTAAAACATCTCTTCTTCATGCTTTACTCTGTAAAAATAGACATAATTTACTCTTTGGTAGACAGTGCCATGAAACTAGTAGATCAAAGGTTAATAATAATACTAACAATCAACATGAGAATGAAAGTGATGATGTGCCGCAAAAAGTGATGGTCTTCCCATACGCTGATATTTTCTCCAAAAAAATTTAACAAATTTTTTAAGATTCAGAACAATCAATATTTTTTAAACTGGTAACAAACTTCAGAAGTTATACAAATCCATGCCGTTACTATGTTTCACACTTTTGATTACAAGAATCCCATATTTTGGCTATAGAAAAAAACAAAAGTAAAAGAGAAATTCTTGTAATGATTCATATAATACGTCATAAAAAATCAGTTAATTTACGTACAGACATCTTAGGCATGAGCACTTTATATCAGAATTTAATTTTTACCAAGTAAAGCTAATAAAAAATTGTCTAAAATAACTCAAATGCACTATTTATTTACATTTAGAATTTCATTTGATTTAAATTAAGGAAATCTCATGTTTTCGATCACATGATAGTCAGCATCACGAGATTGCAATAACCCAATCCATCCAAAATATTTTCATGTCAGTACATAACCTCAAAAAACCGCTAGACCATGCGTCATTGCGTTGTTCCTTGCTTTACTTTGAGACAAAACTTTGATTATTAAAAAAATGGATTTCGAAATAACAACAATAACACAATTTTTCTATTGCAGTTGTGAGGTTATGTCCTCTGTTATGAAAACCGAAAAAGAACTTTATTCTAAAATCAAGGCAAGACTTCAAAACATTCTCTACAATTTTATTCTCCTTCATAACTATATTTTAAAACACTTAAATAAAATAACCTACATAGACCCATCTTTCATTTTGGGCATAGATGTAAACAATTCAATGTTTAAACCGTGCCTCACATTTTTTGATTTCTTTGGAATCTTTTGATTTCGGTCCAACCAGGGTATATTATTCGTCATTTCGCTTTTAAACAATTATTCACGATCTAACCTCTGTTTCGCTCATTGTAGAGTCTTGAAGAGGGACTGTTACCAGTCCGAAACTTTAACAAATGGCTGGACTTAAAATAAATAATATTAGTGTTATTCAGCTTAAAATATTTCTAAAAATTCGAGTTTTTTGGTAAAATAATCATTTCTTTGTAATATTTCAACTTCTGGTTTGAAATTATTATTTCCGGTTGCAGAGTCGAGAATTTTATTGGAAATTGTCATTTCTATTTAAACAAAACTATTTTCAGTTTTGAATTGAAATAATTTTGAGTAGAAAGGTCAACTATTACATTTTTCGTTAAAAATTCTTAATTTCATTTTTTGTTAAAAATTTGGCTTATTTGATTTATAGATGCTTTAAAACTCTTACACGGTATAGTTTTTTTGATAATCAGGGTTTCTCAATAGTAAATTTTTAAAGAAACAAAACAAATTTGGAACATCAAATATTTATTCTCTGAAAAAAAAATATTGCAACAAAATACATAAACCACCTGTAATATTTTTTTAGCACACGAGGAAGATCGCAGTAAAACGTGTGTAAAGTGCATCGGACTTGATTCTTCTTCCTCAAAGACTTGAACTTCCATCTTGCCATAATGTTTTAATGAGATTTAGAATTAAATTAACAACTACATTTACAATAACACTTACTTCTACATTTATAATTACATTTATAATTTATTCATCGATTTCACGTTCTAGAGTAATATGAATAACCTGGGAGTTGATGCTTCTTGAAGTTTCTTGTAATACATGCAAAGCATGAATATTTTCCTTTTCTTCGACATTGAACAATTATTTCTGTTTTTTATTGCGTCCTCTGCAATATCACCTGAGCGCCAATGTTTTTTTCAAAGACGCCTTTCTCGATGCCCGTTTATTCTATATTCTCCATGATGATGTAAATAAATCGCAAATACACGATTATATGCTTGACTGTATTCTTCTTTGATTTTCATAACGGCATCTTCCATGGTTGTACGAGACCGATACTGACTAGGAGGCGCGAATAATGGGCTTGGATGCAGAAGCTGTACTTGCTGTCGTTCTACAATGTCTACTCGATTGTTTGCCTCTTTGCATGCTCTGGCGTGGGCTTCTTTGTATACTCGATCGTTCGATGTTGGTACGTGTCTCGCTGCAACTTCATCGCGCGCAACAAGAAGTGGTAAATAAATGTATACACCCAATTGCAAATATAAATCACGGGACAAAGTAACCCATTTGTCTTCATTCATGTCAAATACAATAAATAAACCCATCAGATTGGGAAACAAAAAACATAGATTAGTAATAAAATTGTCCTTCTTTAATCCAAATATGATATTATCTCTTTTGACGAGAGTTACTGAAGATATGTTTAATACACTTTGACCACGAAATGTTTGAAAATTGCGGAAATTATCTTCATATAACAACAATTCTTCGACAGGCGGCATGATGCCGTTGTATCCAGGAAACAATTCCTTCAAAGTGCTCGGTTCTGAACTTATTAGTTCTGCAAGAAGAAACATCAAATGTAAGTTTTTATGGAATAGATATAAAACCCAATGTTGGTTATTCTTATGTAATTATTCAATTACAATGTGAGATAATCTTGGAAATCATTTATTCAATTTGTTTGCATTTAAGCATATGCTACGATGCGAGTGTGACCCTTGAACGGGGTTACATAGCACAGCTGCATGCTCTGTGGTGCGAGAAACACCCGGAGCTATCGCAAATGGAAGAGACCCTCTTCTTAAAATGGCCAGGAATCACGAAAAGGTGGGCAAAGGATCGTTTCTGTACAAAACAGCGGAGGATGCTGCTGAAACACTCGGACTTGACTTTAGAATTAGGGGTGAGCAAAATGCATCAAATCTGATCTATCTCGAGTACTCACTCCTGAAAGCCCGGATTAAGAGCGCACAAGAGAAAAACTTTCGTGAACAGCTCCTTGATAAGAGGATGCGAGGTATCTTCCACAGAAATGTGAAGGATTAGTTACTGTCTTGTGAGCTAACGTTTGCTTTCCTTAAATCGCCCGGATTGAAGTCTGTTACGGAAGGTTTCATTTTTGCATGCGAAGACGATGTCATTTCCACCTTAACATACCGTCGCCACATTTTGAGCCAAGACATTCCCGATGATAGCTGCAGGGCGTGCCATGCACACCCCGAACATTTAGTTCACATACTATCTAGTTGTCCAACTTACGCACGAACGATCTACATTCAAAGGCACAATGCGGCACTAAGAGTACTTTATTACCATCTCTGTCACTCCTACGGCATTCACCTTAATATCGCTCCTCTAAATGCTCCTAGGGAAATTGAGTCAATTGTCGAGAATGGGAAGTGCCGTATATACTGGATATTTATATTCCCGACAATTGTTTCTGTTTCACACTCGAGGCGAGACATGGTTCTTCTTAACTTCGAAAAGAGAACCATGTTCGTTATCGAATTTTCGGCACTTGATGAAAGGAACATCATAGTCAAGGAGAATGAAAAGAAAGAGAGGTATCGAGGCCTTATAAGGGAGTTGCAACGATTGTACTCGGAATATTCTGTTAAACTAATCGTCCCTTTTATCGGCACTCTTGGAGGTGCCACGCTTTCACTTGCTAATGGCCTAAAAAGCATCCCTGCGTGTCAACAATATGCTAAAACACTTGCGGGAAAAATGCAGAAGGCGGTTATCCTTGGGTCGCTCCGTGTTCTTAGGGTGCACGAGGCTTTTGCTGGATCGTCGTATTGATTCCTTTACAGACTGTAACCACCTATCTCACGGTCGTGAGGCGTGGTTGTGGCTGAAATTTTACCGCGATTTCGCTGAGAGCGGGTGCAATTTTCCAGATTAGCACCTGCTCCCGGCGAAATTCTACAGTTTGAATGAGAACTGACAATTTTGATCGATTTATCTTAAATATGTATATAATGATTTTTATCTGCCTCCATGAGCATTAAAAATTATATGCATGGTAGTTAAAGGGTTTGAGAGAACTTAAATTGAAGCTGCAGTTATTTCATAAAAACATAGAAATCGTGAATTCTTAAATTTACCGTCACCGATTGTTACTTCAAAAGAATAAATTAAATTTTTCATCCATATTGTTAAGATTTGAAGAATTCGTACTTGCAAATCTAGGAAGTTTTATTTTGAAAATCATAAATTTCTTTAATTTAAGATATCTAGATGAGAAAACTTGACTTCTATTTTCAAGATCATTTACATTTAATTACTTTTACGTCCACATCTTTAAATTATCAGGCATTTAAACGATGACTGCTGAAAAGTGTAACAATTGTAATTGCAAACCTTTGAACTTAAATTATTTTAAATGTAATTTTTATAATTTACTTTCTCAATTTCTTTAATTTAAAAGATACTGAATTGAGAACTTTAATTTTGATCTTAAAACTCATTTGAATTTAAATATTTTTTAAAATTTCATCAATTTGGAAGATTTAGCATTGAGAACTTAACTTTTGATTTCCAAAACCGTCAAAATTAAAAAATTTTTATTTGTGCGTCTTGGGAATTTAAGAGCTTTTAATTTTAACGCTTAAAAATGGTTTAAATTGAAATTCCGAACCTTTGAAATTAGGAAATTTTTGCTTAAAAAATGTACAAGGGAAGATTGTGAATAATGTGAGATTTATAATTTGAAATTCTATAATTAAAATAATTCTAACAGTACGTTTAGAAATATTTCAAGCCTTTTTAAAAGATTTCTAGAATTGGTAGAAGACTCTGGAATATTTTCTGCCAATTTTTTTTTGTTCGAATGCTTTTTTTAATTTATTGAATATTTTGAGTCAGTTTTAAAGATGTTAAAAAATCAATTTCTTTCAGTAGAAACGAATTTTCTTTTAAATTTAAGAATGGTAGAGCAATGGAAATTTTTCTACGCTATGGTCCAAGACAATTGCAAATATTATTTTTGAATTTGAAAAATACATTTATTTATAAAATAACAAGTTTGACGTTTTAATATAGATTGGCAATTTTCTTTGACTTTTTCTTCGATAATATATTTCATGAGTTCAGCAGTTCCGTTATTTCGGAACATTTGAAAATGAAAACATAGCTTTTAATATTTAATGCCGGAGTTAAATCAGGTATTTTTTAATCAAATATTTAACTTCGCACTGTGGCTTTTGAGATACTTTTTTTATATGTTATTGCTTCAGCATCGCTGAGAGACTAAAAGAGGAAGACCAATAAAAACTGTAAATTTTTTCGAAAGATATCGTGCCTAAAAATAATAAGCTATAGGAACACACACACACACAACCAAACACAGAAATACAGGCGCTTTCGCGAAAACCTGTTTTTCGGGTTCAAAGGTCTCAAAATGTTGTCATTTGACACAAACCGATAGTGGGCGTTACATGAGAGTTCGGGGTAATATTTCACTTAAATCTAATACCGCTTGTGATGGGAATTGGAAAATAGTATTTCATACGAAATTTTTTTTCCCATATTGACGCGCATTTAGTTTTATTTTGAACTAATTTACTATGTACCTGAAAAAATTCAACGTAAAATTACAAATATTATATTATGTTATTTTATATTTACCAATAGAATTTAGAAAAACGGAAAAAATGAGCAGAAGTGTGCCAGCGGGGATCCATATTTTGTAATTCAGTTGAGAATAGTATGTGACAGTAGAAGAAAGTGAACGATAGTGATCTAGAGTAGGGCTCTCCAACGAGGGCAAATTCAGTTCCAAATACTCATTTACCACATTTTTCGTTTCTACCACCACGACTCTCCACTTAGTTGTAAGAGTGAGACAATATATTTCCGTGCCAAGTGATCAAGTGACGCGTAATAGTAGTGGTAGAGATGAGGTGGGAGATTGCCGAGATAAAGCCTAGTCTACAATCGTCGCAAACAGCTCGTAGCGGCACCGCAAGGCCGCAAGTAACCGAGAGCGGAAGGTTGGTTCAACTCAACTTTTCGCGCCGCAACCGTCTCGCGTGATCTCGCGTCGAATGTCAGGGAACCAATCAGGGCATTTCATCACAAAACCTCGTACAACCACACGTTTGTGACATCGTCGACACTGAGTTCGAGTGATTTTGTTTTATATTTGTAAGAATTTTTTTGTTGGCTCGGTGTGTTATGTGAGCAAATTTTAAAAGCATTTAAAATTAAAGAAAAAAACTGCAAAAGAACAAATTGCGGGGCAGAGGGATCCATTGTAGAGGCGAAAAATATTTGACTGTCAAAGCATGACGAGAAAACAGTTCGTTTGATAGTAAGCTCTGATTTGCTGCCGCAGCAGCGCCACTCGCGACCACTGTAGATGGCTATTCCTTGCGTTGCGATGCCGCATCGCATCACCGAGTCACCCAGCGCCGAAACGAGCTATTTAGGGCGATTTTAGACCAGGCTTAAGGAATAAGAGAATGTGAAAAACATGTACTGATAACTGCGCCCTCTTGGCGGATTACCTAAGAGTTATTTTGAAGGCGCAAGTTGCGCGTCGGTAAATGACGAAAGCTAGCAATTTCTGAAACGATGTAACAATTAAGTTTCTGCCAGAAATTGGTTTCTGCTCAATTAGTTACCACAAAGATATCTTTGTTGCTGAAGTGACAGTTTTGGAAGACTTCAGTGGTCTTCTATTTATATCTCGATCCCCATCAGAAAGAAATTTAAGAAATTGGCGATTTTGATGTTTCGCGTTATTCTCAATTTCATGCATGAGTCGATTCAAAGGCTATGTTTTTCAGGTATATTTAATATGCATATAATTACTATTATATATATATATAAAGAAAGAGAGGCGACACTAAGACCAACCGCGGGCAGGCATCCAATAGATAAAGAGCGATGCTTTACGACCCGGAGAAACATCAACACCAAGGTTTCTCTCAAGCCTAAACATCTGGCTGAAATGCATGACGAGCTTCGTGGAAATTTTTCCGGTGAATCCGACCTCTGGGCTATCAATTATTGTGTGTATAATGCAGCGAGAGCTTTGGCCGATGCGAACCGTAAAACAAAACCAACGGCTGATCATAAGACCAAAAGACGAATGCATCAACTTGCCATAAAGATAGGCTGGGAAAGACAGTACGCGTCCCGCATTTAATGTGTGATTGACTACATCACATCTGGCAGAAATTTTACCGCCAAGGTTCGAAAGTTCGCGCGTGAACTCCGGACCCGTTATCACACACTTAAAAAGTCAAAGCTGCTGATCATTAAGCAGCATATTGTTGAGAGAATACGGATACTATCTGACGCTAAGAGAAGTCTAGAGCGGAGGGAGAGATGGGTCAGCGAAAATCAACAGTTTCTCGCTTACCCATCTCGACTCGTCCAAGACCCTCCAGTTACTGTCGAACACCCAACCAAACCAGAAGAGGTCGAAGTATTTTGGAGAGAAGTCTACGAAGTTCAGCATAGACTGGACGAAGACT
>NC_046658.1:145337024-145338626 GCF_010883055.1 Belonocnema kinseyi | reverse complement strand
AATTCCAAACTCCAAATTTCATCAAAGTATAACATAGTATTTTGGAATTCGTACATATTAATTCTACCATATAATTTTTGGTCAATACTTATTTCCTGATTGGAAGTAAAATTTCTTTTTGCGTAAAATTTCTTAACGCGGTAATTGGTAGATATTGTATACATACTCTCGCCATTTTTCAAAAAACGCAAAGAAATTGAAAGTACGCTATTTTACAGCTCTTTACAAGCCCTATCTAAAGAAACCATAAAAAATTATTTTCATCAAATATGACGTGGGTATAAGGATTTTTCAAAAAATTAATAGTTTTTTTCAAATTTTCATACGTCTGAAAACTTTAATGACAATAATAAATTGTACAGAAAATATTTGTTTTTTTTTTACGTAGACACAGAAATTTTCCAGATTTTCTTTTTCGAAAAAAATGTTTTTTTTTACCCTACATTTTTGAAAAATATTTTTCCGAAGAAAAAAGCTCAAAAATTTTTACTGTATTCACTTCAAAAAGCGAACCCTTTCTCTTCGATACATTCTTGTCTATCATTTAAATTTACGGAGATTTTGAAAATTTGAAACAAAATGTCAATTTTTTGAAAAAATGTTCATACTCACATCGTATTTGACGGAAATAATTTTTTAATTAGTGATTTAGATATAGCTTATAAAGAGTTATAAAATGCAAAACTTCAAATTTTTATGTGGTCTTTTTCCAGAATTGGTGAGGGATCAAAGATGGACAAGAAAATTTGGAATTTTCGATATTTAATTATCGTTTGAATAAATTAGAAATGAAATTGATACGTAATTGTCAGTGTAATGTTGATTTAAATGATATTAAAAATTATTGCCTGACTTTGTAAAAAAATATTCAAATTAATGCGCTTCGGATTTCACCGTGTAAAAAACAAATAATAATTATTTCTAGGTATTGGGAAAATGACTATCAATCTTATAAATGTTATACAATTATTATTATTATCTTTTCAAACTATGAATATACAAGAAAGTCCCATTATTAAAGATGAAATTGCTTTGAAGGATAATATAGAAAAACTATTACTTGATTATATAAATAACTTTGAGGATCCGGAATTCATTGTGGAATCTACATTAGCTTTTCAAGAGCCATTTAAGGATACCGAAATGCATATTGTTGAAGATATTGACAGAATCTGGTCAGCGGATGTTGATGAACACGGACTAGTATGTACAGCGGATACAGAAGATATATCTTGGGATTACAAACGAAAAGCTGTGGATTATTGGAGAAGCGGAGTTACGAAAAATCTCGCTCTGCAAACTGTGCAGCATAGATTTCGAAAAGTCCAATCAATTACACAGTTGAGAAGATGGGCGCATACTGTGAATAAAGGAGGCACTTATAAAGAAAAAATTGGAAGAATCAATAAATTTGTATTAGATAATTTTCAGTCGGCTTCCGATGCCGGTTATATGATTCACGATAGAGATTTACAAAAATGGGCATTACAAGCTCAGAAGATCGTTGGACATGAAGATATAAGGTTTAAAGCGTCACGTCATTGGTTACAAAATTTTAAAAAGGCTCACAGAATAGTCAGCAGAAAGATAAATAAATTCGTA
>NC_046658.1:145331465-145336924 GCF_010883055.1 Belonocnema kinseyi | reverse complement strand
TGTGGGGCTGGTTCACCCCTTATTATAGGTTATTTTTATTAAGGTGAGAACAGTCGATTTCGTATTTGGATATTGTGCATACTGCCAAGATTTTTTTCGTCAGATTAAAAAAACTAGTATTTTCATATTGAAAAGGATGTCATTTTTTTATTTAAAAATAGAGGTTCATACATTAGTGGGGTAAAGAATTCTAATTTAATACCAAGGATGTGAACTAATATTATTACACGTTTTACGCCACTGAATAGTCCGAGGGTATTTTTAAGTAATGAAAAAATAATACTTGTGATTGAATTTTAGGGATGAATTCATTTGTAAGGGCTGATTTCAAAAAATTTCAAACTACATCAACTTTACTTCACAATTTTATTAGTATCCAAGAGTTTTACACCATGATATAGTAATGGAATAACGAAATATAACAGTATAAATGTTAGGGGTAGCTCACCCTCTCAAGGCATTTTTTTTGAAAATGCCGGAACAGGTCAACTTTATTTTTGATTATTATGCATAAAACAATTAATTTTGTCAAGATTCAACAGACTTTGGAATGTGTATAGTGAAAAAAATGGCCATCAAATATAGTTTTTCATTAATAAAAAACGGGGGTTGCGAGTCTGATGACTAAAAATAATGCATAAGTATGTGCTTTTCAATAACAAGTGTTACCCACTTTGTTTCAGTAAAAAATTACGAATTGTATTCGAGACATTTAAAAAATGTGTTTTTAGGGGTGAACTTCAAGGGTGGTTTTCACCCCTTAAATGGGCTTATGGGCACGTATAGAAAAATACGTGTCGAATATTTTTTGATGGTCTACAACATATCACAATTTCAAGAAAATCGGTGAGGTACACCTCGGGTACCTTCCTTGTAACTCTAATTTTTTATACAAAAATTAATGTTTAATCATAGTCAGTTTTTCTACAAAAAAGAATTATTTTCTTGTAGTTACAAGAAATTAATTTTTAAACAAAAACGAACAAAAATTTTCTACAAAATAGTTCAATTTTCAAAAAACAATTTTTTTCAACTAAATTCATAAATCATCAACCAAAAAAAAAAATTCAAAGAAGCAGTTACATTTTCAACCTGAAAAGTTGAAAATTATTAAAATTCTTTGAAATTGTCTTAAACTATTAAAATTAATTAAAAATGTTTGAATTGTTTCAAACGCCCTGAAATATTAAAAATCTCTTAAAATTTTGCAAAGCTCTTAAAAATTCCATGCAATTTTAAATAAACCCTAAAATATTTCAAATCCTTTAAAATCTCATACCAAATTATTGAAATTAATGGAAAATTCCTTGTAATCTCCTCAAATATTCTAAGATATATCAAATCCTTTTAAATCTCATATTAAATTACTGTAATCAATGGAGAATTCCTTGGAACCTTTTAAAATACTTTCAAATATTTCGAAACTTTCAAAATCTTTTGAAACACCTTGACAACCTTTAAACATTTCTAACTTGAGTAATCTCTATTAACACTTTAATTCAATACCTCAACTATTCTACAAACATTAAAATTTTTGATATTTTCAAATTTTTCTGTTTTCTAAGTTTCCGTCTGAAATAGTTTTATTTAGAAATTGCCCGATTGATAAACGTGATTTGATATTTTAAACGCTTTCAATTATTCCATGATTATTAATTCCTTATGAATCAACTTTCAAATTTACAATTCAAAATTTGAAGATTTGAATTCCATCGAGTTAAAAATTATCCTTATTGAATAGTTGAAAATGGTTGAAAATTAGATTTCGAAAGCTTTGAATTTTTATTCATCCTATTTTCAAAACTCTAATCTGCAAGCATTTCAATATTTAATGTTTCGGAACTTTTCTCTTTTTTTAAATTTCCATCTGAAGCTTTACAAAATTTCACGAGATTTTGAAAGATTTTTACGGATTTTAAATATTTGACGATTTTTTAATTCGTTTTTATAATTTAAAGGAATTTCAAAGATTTTAAAGGATTTGACAAATTTGACAGAATTTTAAAAGATTCCAAGGGATTTTCAATTTATTTTTATTATTTTAAGAAATTTTAAAGAATTAAAAAAATTTTAGAATAGTTATTCAAAAAAATTCAAATGTACTTTAAAAATCTTTGAAAAAAAGTTTAAGGTGTGTCAAAATATTTTAAAGGAATATCAATATTTAAGAGTATTTAAAAATTTATTAGGAATAGGTTCAGTTCGCCCATGGATATTGATGATTTAATAGACAAAGTTAGATATGAAAAAATAAGATGTATGTTCGTTTTTTATTCTTGCAGAGGATGTTTTAAATTTCTAAGAATTTTTCTAGTCACTCAAAAAAAGACTTCAATTAAGTAATTTTATTTCATGATCAAATGTTTTCCAACTGTTTGTGAACATTATTGATTACAAAAAATCTTTTTCAAACTTTGAAAGAGGTAAGAAAAATGAAATACATAATAAGCAAAAAACTTAGAATATCTAAATTTTTTAAATAATTGAGGTTTCACTTTAAAACACACGAAAAAATTCTAGTAGATTTTAGGACAATTAAAAGACTTTTTTAGGAAAACTGAATGATTTGAAAAGATATTTCCAAGGTGTAGAAGTTTTGTAAAGGTCTTAAAGTAATTTAAAATTTGAAAGTTTTTAGACTGATAAGCCGTGATTTCTTCTTATCAAATCTTGGAATGTGGTTTTACCTTTGTAACAAGCAAATAGTTATTCCCAATTTGTATTTTGTATTAAAAATGATTGTAATTGCAAAAAAAACGTAATTTTTTAACTCTAAATTGAAGCTGAAATTAATAGTCTAGATTTTTTAAAAGTTCTTTTTCCCTTCTATTTTTATAAGCTGAAGATAATAACTCAATTATAAGTGCATATTCCAATTTACTTTTTCGAAATTTATGAGTGTTGATACTTTTGTTTATAGGATTATTGAATCAACGCAGTTTTTTAATGTTTTAAGAAGTTTTGAAATATTTTTAGAACCTTTCTAAATTCTGAAATAGAATCCAAAACTTTATTTTAAAATCTTCAGAAATCTAAATTTTCTTTTATCTTTTAAAAATCTTCTCAGTATTAAAATTTTCCAGAATCTTTTTTGGCAATTTTTTGAAATGCTTCAATTTTCAATCCAAAATTTTAAATAAAAAAATTAATTTTTAACCAAATATTTGCATTTGCAGGTTTTGTGTAAAAGAAATAATTAACTTACGTTATGTCCAATTTTTTTCTAAATCAACATTTATACCTTTCGTAACACAAAAGTTATAATTAGCCTTTCGACCGAACTGTACTTCAATATATTTTTCCAATTTCACTTAAAAAAAAACATTAAACAAATTATTTTAAAAAATCGGTTTTCAAAGATTTTGAATTAGATGCTTAGAAATTTTTTTAAAACTTTGGAAGGTTTCGAGAGCATAAAAGAATATTCTTAAAATTAATACGAATACGGAATATTTTAAGACAAGTTTTTAAATTTTTAAATATTTTTTGAAATTTTAAGAAAAATTCGCTTCCGTTTCAGACATTTAGAAATTTCAGAAGATTCTGAGTGATTGAAAAAAAAAATCTTTTCGAAAATTTATCAAATATTTTTCAAAAGCAACTTACATTTGTACTCACATTTGTAACACAAAAAATGTATTTTCTACTAAGATTAATTTTCAAGCAATAAAAAGACAAATTAAGTAGTTCCAGTTTCAAACCAAAAACAACGGATTTAAAAGAGTTTAAATTTCAATAAAAAGAAGAATTTTTAACCTAGAAAATTAATTTTTTGATAAAAAACAACAAACTTGAAAAAAAGTCTTAAAATTGTCAACCAAATAGATGAATTTGTTAATCAAAAATATCAATTTCGAAGCATAAATAAAATAGTTAAATTTTCAATTCAAAATCAACCAATTTCCAAAGAGTTAAATTTTTAATGAAAAACATGATTCTTTAACCGAGAAGATAAATTTTCTACCAATAAACAATGGATTCAAAAAATATATAGTAATCTTTAAACACCAAAAAAGTATTAATTTTCAATAAAAATGTTTGTTATTTTTCCACACTTATTATTTTTTTCATCGGTATGTACCCAGTGGGCACAAAATTTGGCGACGTCTTTAGGACATCGTTACGACATCTTTACGACATCTTTATGATATCTTTACGACATCTTTACGACAGCTTTACGACATCCTATGCGCATGTCGTTTCGGTGTCTTTGCGATATCGTAATGACATCGTCAGTTTATACGACTCATTTACGATATCTTAAAGATACCTTAACGACAGGATATAGGACGTCGTAAAGTTGTCGTAAAGATGTCGTAACGATGTCGTAAGGACGTCACCAAGTTTTGTGCCTAATGGGTACTAAAAGAATAATAAATATTTTGATTGATAGGATCTTACATTAATCTTTGAATACCAAAAAACAGTAATTTTTTCAATATGTTTAATTGTGCATAATTTTAAAAATTCCCTTCAGATCTTTCAGATTCTTTTATTTTAAGTAAAACCGTCTATCATCTATTTTAGTTCGTAAACTGGCCTGAGTAATTAGGAGCGCTTTACTTTAGTTTGCAAAAGCCTCAGTTAATAGAAAGCGTTGGCGAAAATCGTTCGGAATTAAACACATGGGTTCGCCTATCTCCGACCTTATCTTTGGTAGTGGAAACGAAACATCTTGCAAATGAGTAGTTAGGATACAATTTCTGCTCCCTGAAGACCCCTGATCTAGAGTACACGTGGGCCTAGTCATTAGGTTACTCAATCTTCTAAATTGAAGCATCGGTAATATGCGTCATTACAAAAATAATATCAACATACGTCCGCAGTCTTACGAAAGAATCGAGAAAAATAGACCTTCATTTATCGAACCTTACCTCATCCAAGATCTAATTTATGCTACATATTTATATGAAGGATTCATGCCATAAAGTTGTTCGATGTTAATAATGACACAGGCCCACAAAAAAACAAAAGTGTCTTTGCAATTGACCAGACCTATATATTCTTATGTATTTTTCGACGCTGAATCCGAATTTGTAATAAAAAAGTAGGGTCCAGCTACTTTTTTATGGGGTTTTGCTCGAAAAACCTCATTTTTTACGGTTTTTTCATGGTTTTTTTTTAAATAAAAAAAAAATAAAAAAAATTTTTATTTTTTTGACTTCAGAATCGAAGTCTACGGGAAAAATACATCGAAAACCATGTTTTAATTTTTTTTTACAAAAATTTCAACCCACCATACGGCGATGAAAAGGCAGAAAATCGCGAAAAGTGAAAATTTGTTTCAAATTTGATTAAAATGACATTAAAATCAAGTTTTAAGATTTTAAACAGATTTATAAACATTGAAAATACTATACTGGGGGTTTTTGAGGTCGCTGATCACGAATTTTAAGTCATTTTTTTCAAAAAACAATTCCTAGTCGGCGTAAGTGGACAATAAACGTGATAAATTGATA
>NC_046658.1:145321393-145331365 GCF_010883055.1 Belonocnema kinseyi | reverse complement strand
AAAGTTTTTTACGCTTACGCACACGTTTCTCGACAAATGACCGGCGTAAAGGATTTCTGACACGCTTTTGACCTCTTTCTGAAGATGTTTCTCTCTTCATCAACAAGTGTATAGTTTCTGCATTAAGAAAAATCCTTAAATTGTGAAATTTAAAACAGTAAGTCACCTTAAAGAAACTATGGGTGATATTCGATACCTCACGATCATATTTGATAGCCCAAAGAGAAGCACAATTTCATTTTTACTGATGCAATTCCAACAAGTGCCCATCTAAAACAGTAAGTACATTTAAAAATTGAAAATAATGATACGAGA
Organism: Belonocnema kinseyi; assembly: GCF_010883055.1. Classification (NCBI taxonomy): domain Eukaryota; kingdom Metazoa; phylum Arthropoda; class Insecta; order Hymenoptera; family Cynipidae; genus Belonocnema; species Belonocnema kinseyi. The sequence continues at coordinate 145,331,050 of NC_046658.1, read as the reverse complement.
CACATTAAGAAATCCCCAAATTATGTTATCAACAATAAAACGATATCCAGCAACCCTCAAATCCAGCCGTGACACTTTTAACGAAAAAATTATAAAGTATTCTCATGCGAAGCAACAAGTAAAATTTACGACTGAGGTTAGCTAAAATGCGATTCGCTTAATGTTCTAAGAGTGTTTTTTGAGGTCCTTCAATATCACTTTATGCTTGGAAATATCTAGTAGAGTCTTTGAAAGGTAATTTTTGCGATTATTTTCAATTTAATTCTTGTACTCTCCTGTCTGAATAAAAAAAAAGGATAGTGAATAAGGCAAGGGTAGCCTGGTTTCCATTTATCTGCCTCCTCGATTCTTGAGTAGGAGTTTTGGGGATTTTTAACCCTAGAACTGCACACATATTTTAAACTTGCACGAACTGCATACTTAGGTCCATCATAACCGGCACCTTCACGCGATGGTTGTGACGATGCTGCTGGTCCGATTAACAGTTTTTTCAGAAATTTTCATGAGGATCATTAGAATAGAGTTAAACATTATTGTATAATTTAAAATAATTTTTATACAAAAAACTCAATTATTTGCAAGAAAATTATAAGAGGTGTCTAAAAATATTGTTTTACAACAAAAAATGCTAAATTAAAATTTTTTCTTTAATTGCAAGAGTCGATGCAAGGTTTTGAAGAAGACATATGGAAGTTATAAACTTATGTTCTTTGCACATTAAGCTTTTGCAAACAATGCAACACAGTTTGTTTTTTCTATCTTTTTTATGTCGCAAAACTGGAATCGTATCCTTTTTGGATCCTTAAGCACTTTTACTTTCAAACCGCACGCATGGGTCTCTGAGGCCCTCGAGAAAGTTTGGATGATAACAGTTTGAACCTCTTTGATTAGCAGATGCGCACAACTATCTCGATAGATAGGCAAGAACATAAACTGATTTTGCATGGATGGAAGAGGTGCTTTTTTCGAAGAATTGTGGAGAGGAGCGACAAAAGTCACTTTTGCGATGGATCGGTAAGACCCAGTGAATCTTTATTGCTGTAATATTTTCACGGAAAGACATTGTAATAATATGTCTAAGATTATGGCAATTCTCGTACGAACCTAAACAACATCATATTCATACGAGAGATACAACTGCATTTTTCTTCAACTAAAAATATAATTGTACAAAATTTTAGAATGAATGATTTGAAAGAGTTACTTATTCAATAAAATATATTATATAGTGGATAAGACTAATTAATTTCAATTATTTTCAATCAACAATTAAGTAATATAACATGAAGAATGCTGATAAGATATTTTTACCATACTTCAGGTTACAGAATTTAACAGGCGTCTTTGCATTACACCATTTGCCAATTTGACGATGCTTCTTATTTCTCTCTTCCTATTATTGCAAGAACTGATATTATTTGCGAAATGAATCTGGCATTGCAATAAATTACAATAAATTCGTATGTGATAAGATATTATCTAAGCAGAATCTTCAGCAATGTCGACCACCATTTATTTTTTTTAGTATTTATTATTAGATATCGTTGAGAACCGAAACCAGGGTCTCCAGAACGTGGGATTTTTCGGCCCCCACCACTTTCCCATCTGGGAGCGACGCATTCAAACGTAGCGTGAGTTTAAGAGATATTCGGGAATTTTGAAACGATTAGAAAATAATTAAAATTTGTAAAGATTTTTTAAAGAATTTTTTAAGATTTCACGAAAATGGAAAACATTCTTTTAGGTTTGTAGGAATAATTAATATAATTTTTTATTTTTAAAAACTGATGAAAAAAATTCCAATACATTTTAATAAAAATATTAAAAATGGTTTTTTAACAGGTGAAAGGATTTCCTAAAATTTAAAAGAAGAGTGTAGAAGACTTTAAAGCAAAATGTGTCAATTTGGTATGATTATGATAAATAGATCAAAATGGAGTAAATGCAAGAAATATTAAGAAGAATCGAAGCGATTCAAATCGAATTTTAAACATAAATTATGTTAGAAACTTAGATTTTTAAAGAATTCAAACATAAACTTTAGAAACTTTAAAGCAATTCCGAAAGTTTTCCAGACTGTAAAACTATTTTTCTTAAAATTCCTGGGAAAAATCTAAAATATTATGAGACAATTTTTTCACATCTTGAATTAAGGAACATAACTCTTTTTAGGCCTTCTTGTGCAATTTTGTTGCACAGTTTTTTTATTATATGTTGGTTTAAAAATCTACTTTCAAATTTGTGTAAGTTTAAGAGATATTTCAGAAATTTGCAAAGGATTCAAATATAATTAAAACTTGCAAAGATTTTTCAAAAATTTTGTAAGTTTTCACGAAAATGAACAAAATTATTTTAGGTTCCTAGGGATAATTAAAATAATTTTTTATTTTGAAAAATGTTCTTTAAAAGAAAATTAAAGAAGATATTTAAACACATCAATTTCCTAAAATTTTGAAAAAGAGTGTAAAAGGTTTTTAAATCAAAATTTTTAATTCGATAACATTACAAATTTTAACAAACAAAAAATGTAAGTAATCGAATAATTTCAAGAAATATTGAGAAGAATTGATGAGATTTAAAAAGAATTTAAACTTCAGATGAGTTTTAGAAACGTAGGATAATCTGATTTACAAACCCGAAAAACCTAAAAATTCTTGTAGAAGAATAAAAAAGATGCGTCTGGAAATTGTGTACAATTATCAGTCTTTAAAATTGAAATTCGAATGATTAAAAAAAATATAAATTTCAGCACATTTCTTCTCAGGCAGAATCCCCGTTTTTAATCGCAAGAAGTTCATTTATTTCCAATTAGAATAAGTAATCACATCAATTTTTAAAATTCAAAAAAGATAACTTGGAATGAGTTGAATGAGATTTAAAAAAAGTTTATTTTAATTATACACAAACTTAAAGAATTCAAAGCGTTTTAAATGGAGAAGAAATTTTCCTAATATTTTTTTTAATCTTTTAAAATTAAAATAAAATGTCTTAAAATCTCCTAGGATCTTTTCTGACACATCTGATATATTCGAAAATATATTTTTTTTAATTTTCTTAAAAATCTTATAATAATTATTTACATCTAAATTAGTAAACAAACTGATAATACTTATTTTATTGTATATGCAATCTTTAAAAAATATCTGCTTCTTTAAAATAATTAACTCAACATTGCAAAATTTAGCTTTTAAAATTTTATTGTAATTGTAAAAAAATTGTAATTGAAATTGATTGTAAATAATTGTAAAATAAATCCAACAAAATTCATTTTATGAAGAAATATCTCATATTTATAAAAAGAGAAAAAAAATTGTGAAGTTAAGCCTTTGTATAATTTTAATAATTAATGAACATATTGTTAGATTATTTTTCCTTGATTCTGGCCGAGGGTCAAAAATGCTACGAAAAACCGTCGTGAAATTTCCCAAATAAAACTGTACTCTCTATACATTAATTTTTTTAATTAAAAATAGCAATACTTTTATAAAAAATGTCAAAATTTATTTGAATATGATACGCATTGATTTTTGTTTTAAAAATTCCTGTAAATAGTTGGTGTTTCTTAAATTTTACGATATTTTTGTACCATGTTTGTCCTTAGGGAATAGATTTCAGGAATAAAATGATACAAATAACTAAACTATTATGAAGAATCGTCTTTCAAATTATAGTTGAAGTTAAAGAAATAGATATTTCTCTTATCGCTTTTCAGCACATGGTTTTTCATTTAACGTAAAGCAGATTAAAATACACTTAAAAAATAAAAATAAGAAAGTTCAGATATACACGCAGTTTTCTGTTCAGAAAATCCCACACATTTTTTAATGAAATTCCTTTCCGCACCACATACAAAGGAAAATTTTACAACATTTTTGTCAAATGATTAGTCTTTTGAATGAGGTCAAGTTAAAAACTTTTTGGATTTTTCTTTTAAAATCCTCAAAATTGTTATAATAGCCTAAAATAGCATTTTTAGGACATTTAGAAGTTTGGAAGATTTCAACGAATATTTGGTAAATTTCGACAATTTTTTCATGTTTTTAAATATTTTTAATACGTTTAAAACAAAATAAATTCCAAAAAAATATTTTTAACTCACTACATTTTTCTTAAAATTTTAAAAAATCATTCAAGATGTAAAAAACTTGACTTATATAATCTTCTAAAATTTCCGCAGGAATTTTAAGAAAAATAATTTAATCTCCTTGAAATCATTCGGAATTCCCTTAAAGCTTCTAAAGTTTATTGTTTTGAAATCTTTGAAAATGTACATTTGTAAAAAATTTAAGTTTAAAATTAGATTTGAATCTCTACCATTCTTCTAAATATTTCTTGAATTTACTGGATTATTTACGTTTTTTAAAACTTTTTAATCTTATCAAATTAAAACATTTTGCTTTAAAATCTTCTACACTCTTCTTTTAAATTTTTGGAAATCGTTTGATGTGTTTTAAAATCTTTTTGTAATTTTTTTTAAGTACACTTTTATAAATAAAAGTTATTAAAAATTTTCAACGATTATTAGAAAAATAATTATTTTTTCGAATATTTTTAGACCTTCTAATCTTCTAATTTTTTTAAATTATTTAAATTTTTCCTGATTTTTTTGCAAGTTATAATTATTGCAAGATGGCTTTTGGCAGAAAACTTTTGAATTTCTGTTTTCGGTAGAAAATTTTTGATTTGAAAATTAAACTATTTGTTTGTAAATTAAATTTTTTGCTTGGAAATTTAAGTATTTTGTTGAAACTTTGATTTTTTGGGGTTCATAATTATTTTTCAACTGAAAATTTTTCTTTTCAATTTTTCGTTGAAACATTATAATTTTAGTTGCAATATAATTTATTTTGTTAAAAATTCCATTTTTTGCTTGAAAATTAGCTAGACCATTTTCGATCGAATACTTGTTTTTATTATAATGAAATTCGCTTCTATGGATGAAAATTGAACAACTTTTTTGAATTTTTTTTCTTGAAAAATTTTCTTTTTAGTTATAAATTTATCTTCTTTGTTGGCGAATAATTTTTCTTTAAAAATTCATTTGTTTTAGATAAAAATTAATTTTTTCAACTGCAAACTTCAGTATAAACTACAATGCTTAAGTTAAAAAATGTATTTTCAAAAGTAATTTCTTAGGTTGAAAAATTGAACTATATTGTCGAAAATTTGTTTTTTATTTTTTAAAAATCTATTGGTTACTAAAAATATGACTAAGGCATGCAGCACTAAATTTGAAACATTTTAGACCCAGAAGTCTTGTCTCCTATTCCTATATCTATTTACATCAAGTCAATTATATTTGCCTCTTCGCAATAAGCCTAATGGTTCTTAGGTAACATGGGATTTCAAAACCTGAATAAATTTGAAGAGCATCTAGATCGTCATGCGTAACGTTGGGAGAGCTGTGATTCCTGCTCGTGCATTTTCGACTATACAAAGGCTGGGCTTCGCAGCATTTAACAGAGCCGACTCACGGACACGCTACGTTTGAATGTGTTGCTCCCAGATAGGAGAGTGGTGGGGGCTGAAATATCCCACGTTCTGGAGACACTGACCGAAAACTCTTCATTTATTTACAGAAATGTGGATTGTATAAAAATATCCATAACTGATTTTAATGCCTTCACGATGATCGGATTGCTATCATGTCCATTGTCCCTATTTATGTTATTAGGGTATTTTAAGATTTTGATTGCTTCGCTATGTTTTCTTGGAAAGATATTTTGTGTTTTTGACGGTTGCTTGGTCAAATAAAATGTTATGTCACAGAGAGACGCATTTTTCTCTTTAGAATTCTTCAGAAGTTTTCGCCAGTGGTTGAAGCATTTTTTGGATTTTGTGTTTGTTGCGAATTCTTTCCATTTACTTTCTGTGAACCGTTGGATGAAAAGAAGGATGCTGCTCTTTCTTCTCTCTTTCTTTACTAGATTGTGCGAAATTGGTTTTCTTAAATATATTTTCTTATTTCTTTATCGTTTTTGTTTTGTTTTTGTAATTTTATTGTATTGGAATTTGTTTAACGATTTTTAATTATTTTTAAAGTTATCATTATCTGTTACGATATCAAGCCGATTTGATGTACACTTACATTTTTTTCTACTTTGAAAAATCTAACATTTCAAGCATTTTAACATTTTTATTGAAGATTTGAATAAATTAATGCAGAACTATACTTTGTAAAGAAGGAAGTTGATGACCGATTGTGTTTAGGATATGTGGTGGTAGGAGGAGGCCTGTAGGCATCAGTTGGTATGTGTGGGTTTTCTGAAAACTTCATGTCCTATCATGCTATCAGATATTTTGTGAACTAGTAACCCCAAGAAGAGCAATTTTTAATAGAAAAATAACAAAAAAACTCAACGCGACCTCTTAAGCTAAGGGAGAAAAAAACTACCACAATCCTGAAAATAAAGAAACATGATAATAAAGTCAGGCTAAAACGTTTAAGGCAAGTAGCACTTGCTCAGCATCATATCGAAACAGGAAATAACATTTTATTTGTCAAAACAACCCAATAATGTCAATAGGGATAACGTACATAGTACTAATCCGATTTGCCTTTCTGTCCTTACTGACTGAGAGACATTTATTTTTTTCTAACGGGAAAATAGCTTCTGTGAGAATTTCCAACTGAAAGTTTCAAAATTTCGATAAAAAATACGAAAATGACCAAAGAAGTGGGCAAATCGATAACAATCAGGCAATTCTAGCTCTTTCTATGTATATTTTTTTCTCTTCTTGTGGGGCGTATCTGTAACAGAGAATTGAGCGTTTGTGTGCAATACAGTGGTAAGTCTATTCTAAGACAATGCTCATCACGCACCTGCTTTGTGCACAACTTTTTGAAAAAGTGAAGAACAAGAGACTTTTGAAAATGCGAGAAAAGCTTTATTGCCCTCAATCAATCAAGTGCTGCATTGCAGCATCACTCCGATTTAGCCTTGTATAATTGCATCACTACATCTTACACACATTTCATTTCGCTTCTTTTAATCGCCAGTTTGAATTGGAATCTCGGTTCCTTAGTGCTAAATCAACAGAATGTAACTTTTGAAGTGTATATCCTTCTTCGTACAAAAATATTTCTTCTCTCGAACACTAGCTTTTCCAGAATCGGAAAGGTCCAAAAATTGGTCGAATTCGATGAGTTTACTTACATGTAATGAAAAAATTGATTAAAAGGACAGTTATGCTAAGGAAAAGGTATTCTGTGTATTCAACAATGCCACAGAAATAATAGCGCAAATATAATAATAAGAATTAAATCAATTTATTACCTTATTCTCTGCAGCAGTGTATGAAAGTATTTGGTACACAGTGACCGCCAAAATTATTTGTGCACTTTTTTTTATGACTGACTAAATTCTCTTAATTTAAATTATGCCAGAGATAACAACATGACTCTTGAAAAGGTTGATTGTTTTCGAAATTCTGTCTAAAATAAGCCCAGAGTAAAGGCACTTTGTCTAGTTTTCAAGTCGATATTGCCAAAATAGTGTAAATTTCAATGTTTTCTAACATTTCTAATAACTTCTGAAATAGTCAGCATGTTTCAATGTTCTTGGGCTCATTTTAAAGCTATTTTTCTACCGTACCTCAAAATCTTACGAGTATAAATGGTTAAAAATTTATTTTTGAATTACAAGAACTTAAAGTTGTAACAAAAAAGTTGGAAAAATTAAAATATTAATTTTGGTAACAAAAATATTTTTGTAAAATGTATGAAACATATAATCATGAAGTTTCCCCAAAATATATGTTTATTTAACTTTTATTCTAATTTGTCTACAGATAAGACGTTTTTAAATTGATCCAACTTTTTTATTACAACTCCAATTTCTTGCAATTCGAAATTTTTTTTATAATTTATACTCGCAATCTGTTGTGATACCGTGAAAAAAGCTTCAAAATAAGCTCAAAGCATCAAAAAATGTTGGCTATTGCGGAAGTTATTCAAAATTGAAGAAAACATTAAAACTTACACCATTTTTGCAAAATCTACTTAAAAACTAGACAAATTGGCTTTACCCTGAGCTTATTTTTAACAGAATTTCGAAAACAATCAACCTTTTGAAAAGACTTTTTTTCAGCTCTGGTATAATTAAAATCAAGAGAATTTATTCAGTCATAACAAAAGAGGTGGACGAATACTTTTAGCTCTCACTGTGCCTCATCTTGATTTGTTTGGAAGTGGACCTCGGACCACCTGAGACTTAGCACTTTTAGCATTTGTTATCGAAATTCAGTTAATATACTTTAAATTTTTTTTAAATTATATAATTACAAAAAATCTTCCAAAAGAAAATGGAACTTAGTTTTATTCAGTCTTAAATATTTTTGAAAATTCATGTCTTTGGTAAAATAATATTTTTGTATTCAAGTTTTCATTTTTTGGTTGAAACTAATTATTCCCGGTTAGAGAGTTAACAATTTTATTGGAGATTGGGATTTCTATTGAAATAAAACTATTTTAAATTTAGAAATAAAATCGCGCTGATTAGAAATATCATCTTTTATATTTTTCGTTAAGAAATCATTTTTTTGTTTGTGAAACGTTTTTCTAAAACTTTGTTCCTTCGGTCTTTTCTTTAATGTAAAAATTGGTCATGACAAAATCAAGGGAGTAATCTTTTATTTCTCACCTTCATACAATTATAGATATGATTTATTATTATATATTTACAACATATTCAGTTTTAGACTTTAAAACAAACCAAATTTAATTCAACAATGCAGTTTTATGCATATATTTTATTGTATTTCCACGCATACCGGTTAGTCCTAGAACAAATAGAGGCATTTGAACAATATTATTAACATATACTCACAGTTTAAAGAAAGGTTTCGTAAAAACAGATCTTTATTGGTTCATCAATAGTACATTTTTTAACAAACGAAACAAATTATGAACAGTATGATTTATTTTTTTAAAGCAAAAAAACTATTCCCAACAATATACACTAGGCACCTACAATATTTTTTCAGTACACGTGGAAGGTCGCAGCAAGACCTGTGTAAAGTGCATTGGACTTATAGACCGTGGGCTGACAACGTAAATGGGAGCGTGATACGGATAAGGCCAATTTTCACATGAGATGTTCGTCTGATGATGAGAAACGTAAAAATGGGTGCCTGGCAGGTGTGAGTGGATGCGTTCACCTGTGGCGACCTGTCAAAGGTGCGAATTTTTGGCAGTTAACTTACGTGACTCGGATAAGGATGAAAATTGGTGTACATGTAGGGGCTGACATTAGAAATAGTACCTGCGCATTGTCAGGCACTTACCTGGATGCAAAAGTGTTGCCAGGCGGCTTCGAGGTCGCCGGAAACTCAGGTGAAATTTCTTGAAATTGATTTTACAGGAAAAAGTTTGAAACAAAAGTTGGTCCACTCCCGGAGATGCATATTTTCATTGGTATATAATTTTTTGATAAAATTGATATATTTGGAGAAAACGTCGATTAAAGAAATACCATAAAAATAAAAAGCCCTTTTTATTGACAACAAGTGATTTTTTCGAAAATTATTAAGAGACAAAAGGTACTCTATTATAGTTATACTCCAAGATGAATAAGAAGTATTTGTTCAAAATGTTAATATTTACCAAGTTATTCGCATTTTTCCTTCTTTTTCCCATTTTTTCAATCACCTGCTGTA
>NC_046658.1:145310677-145321293 GCF_010883055.1 Belonocnema kinseyi | reverse complement strand
CCAGCGTGGGCCATTGACGTAGACATTACAAATTCTTGGTGGTGCATTTTTAATGCAGTTCTATAGCATTAAAAATGCAATCGTAATGCCTACGCCAATGACGCACGCTGGGTCTGGGAAACTTGACATTCGTCACGGTAATAAAGATCGAATGTATCTCCGCGACAAAACATAAACTTTAATAATAATAAATAATGGGTATTTTAAAGTTAAGCGATTTTGTTGTTTAATTTTCATAATCATATTCATCTTTATTACAACTTTCTACGATAATCAGAAGCTGAAAACGTGACACTGATTATGATTATTTATAGCAGAATAAGTTATTGTTTTAATTGAAAGTGGCTGACGCCAATTCATTGCAAAAGACTTACTTCATTGGTGTACTAATTTTGAGCACACCTTCTTTTAAATTGCTAAAGGTACAGCAGATGATTGAAAAAATTGGAAAAAGAAGGAAAAATGCGAATAACTTGGTAAATATTAACATTTTGAACAAATACTTCTTATTCATCTTGGAGTATACCTGTAATAGAGTACCATACCTTTTGCCTCTTAATAATTTTCGAAAAAATCACTTGTTGTCAATAAAAAGGGCTTTTTATTCTTATGGTATTTCTTTAATCGATGTTTTCTCCAAATATATCAATTTTATCAAAAAATTATATACCAATGAAAATATGCATCTCCGGGAGTGGACCAACTTTTGTTTCAAACTTTTTCCTGTAAAATCAATTTAAAGAAATTACACCTAAGTTTCCGGCGACTTCGAAGCCGCCTGGAAACACTTTTGCATCCAGGTAAGTGCCTGGCAATGCGCAGGTACTATTTCTAATGTCAGCCCCTACATGTACACCAATTTTCAAACTTATCCGAGTCACGTAAGTTAACTGCCAAAAATTCGAACCTTTGACAGGTCCCCACAGGTGAACGCATCCACTCATACCTGCCAGGCACTCATTTTTACGTTCCTCATCATCAGAAGAACATCTCATGTGAAAATTGGCCTTATCCGTATCACGCTCCCATTTACGTTGTCAGCCCACGGTATATTACGCCTTCTTGATCAAACGGATCCAAGAAGACTTAAACTTCCGTCCTGCCATAATATTTCCAATCAGACCTATTACATTTAGAAAAAAATTTAAAATTGCAATCACTTTTACATTTATACTTGCATCTATAATTATACACACAATTACATATACATTTAAATTAATATGCAACAAAATGTTTTGTTTGAGTCAACGAAATATTTTGCTTGATTCTAGTAAGATTTCTTTCAACTGATTTAATTAATCCAATAAAACCTTTTTTCATTCAATACTAGACGACTTGATCAAACAGAAAAAATAACTGATATTATTGCTGCATAAATGCATCGATTTCACGTTGATGTATACAATCATAACATTGCATTTTCAAACGGAGAAATTTTTTTCGAAGTTGCAACAAAATCTAATGTGGTAAGATTCCATCTTTTGAGAATCTTGAGCAATATGAATAAGCTAGGATTTAATTTTTTCGCACGTTACTAGTATTAAATGCAAAGCTTGAATATTTTGTTTTTTATCGATTTTATAAATCATGTCTGTTTTTTGATGCAACCTCTGCAACGACACCTGAGCATCAATTTTTTTCAGAGACGCTTTTCTCTATAGCCGCTTATATTAGTGTCTCCGTGGCTATGTAAATAAGTCGCAAATGCACGATTATATGTTTCACTATATTCTTCCTTTATTTTTATAACGATGTCATTAATTGTTGTAGGATTCTGATGCGGCCTAAGATGCGCGTGCCATTCGCTCTCGTGCATAAGCTGCACTTGCTCTCGTTCTACAATGTCTACTCGATTGTTTGCCTCGCTGCAAGCTATAATGTGAGCTTCTTTGTATACTCGATTGTTCGATGTTGTTACATGTCTCGCAGCAACTTCATCGCGTGCAATAAGTAGTGGTAAGTAAAGAAATACTCCCAATTTCCGATATAACTCAAAGGGCAAAGTAACCCACTTGTCTGTATTCATGTCCAATACGATAAATACATCTCTTAGATTGGGAAACAAAAGGCATAGATTAGTAATGTAATTTCCAGTCTTCAATCCAAATATGATATTATCCCTTTTTAAGAGAGTTTCTCAAGATACGTTAAACATACGTTGACTACGAAAGGTTTCGAAATTTGGAAACTGACGTTCATACAACAATTCTTCGACTCGAGGCATGATGCCATTGTATCCAGGAAATAAATCCTTTAAAGTTCTCGGTTCTGAACGTATTAGTTCTGCAAGAAGAAATGTCAATAGGTAAATTTTTATTTAATAAATATAAAATGTAATTTTTTCTGGTCTCATGTAATTTTTTAAATAAAATATGATATAATTTGAATTTGATTCATTCAGTTTATTAAAATTTAGACCTATGTATTTCTTTTTATTTCAGGTTGAAAGAGAAAATTTTTAAAGAAAGAATTTTTTGTCTGGCACCTAATTTGACACAATATTAGTACACGTGAGTTTAACATCTCATAAAATGCATTGTTAGCTTTAATTTGTTGCGGTTCAATTAATACTCTATAGTTTTATCTAGAACTGAAAACTTTCATCAATTTATATTACATATTGAATAATATTTATCTTCCTCCATGAGTATTACAAATTATATGCATTGAAATGGAAGCTTCTGAAAAAAATTAAATTAAAGCAGCAGTTACTTCGTAGAAACATAGAAATAGTGGTTTCTTAAATTTACCGTCACCGACTGTACTTCAAATAAATAAATTAAATTTCTGATTTATATAGTTTAGATTTAAAGAATTCGTACTTGAAAATCTATAAAATTGAATAAATTTCATTGTTAAATCTTAAGAATTAGACTATTCCAAAATAAAGATAAAAATGACTCACAATTGAAAAATTAATCTTGAAAATTGAATCCTTTGTAACTATATATTTCGAAAATTTTTGAATTTTTTACTGGAACTGTTCATTATTTTACATGTAAAATCTAGAAAGTTTAATTCTAAAGATTCTGAATTTCTTCAAATTAAAAGATCGAAATGAGAAAACTTGACTTTCTATTTGCAAGATCATTTAAATTTAATAATGTTTACGTCGAAATATTTAAAGGATCAGATTTTTAAGTTGTATCTGCTAAAAAGTGGCTAAATAATGTACTTTCAATTTCTAAAATAAAAATATCCTTTAGTATAGTTCAAGTAGCTCCTTCGGCTTGAACGAATACATTCTTATCTCGTTTTTCATTTTTCGCGCCCGATGTCGTCCAATGTGCAAACTTTTATACATTCAGTTCAACTCTATTATATAAAATGTACATTATATTTATATATGCGCCCTGATGTTTGTATTGTTTACTTTCGGCATTCTTTGCCCACAGATGAACGTGATTTGGTTGAAATTGAACTTTGGAAAAATTTGAGAAGATGGACCCAATCTACTAAATTTTCCCCACTCTTTGGAAAGTATTAGTTAATACATATGTTATTTAATTGAAATTTAAATAATTTTTTTAAGAACCCGCGTGAAAGAAATTTGAATTACTCAAGCATGACGCAAACTTTTTTTTCTGTATCACAAGCCGAGGGCACGACAAACAAATATTAATATTCTTAAGAACGTGTAAGTGCCAGAGAAAATTAGCCTGCTATAAACATGGATATTATTAGGTTTGCCAATAGTCTACAGCTCTCTAAATAGTAAGTTCACTACCCCGGTTATATTTGGGAATAACGAAAACAATTCCAAATGATGAATCGATAACCCAGGTGCACCGGATTGCGCACCAGGTAGTTTAGCACTTATTCTACGACTACTTTTAAGGTATTTAAATTGTTCCAACAGCAAGAATAACTATTAATGGTAAACCGACGATATGAGTAAACTGGACGGAGCATTACGTAGCTTAACACTAATTCTACAAGAACATCTCCAAAATTTAAATTTTTCCAACAACCAAAATAACTATAACATTTGAGTCAACGATCAGCGTAGACCGGATCGAGTACCAGGTACTTTAATGCGTATAATACGAGAGCATTTGAAAAATTTTAATTTTGAGTATAATGAAAACAATTCCGAATGCAGAGCCGACGACCCGGCTGCACCGGGTTGCGCATCAGGTAGTTTAGCACTTATTCTATGAGAAACTTTTCACAATTGAAATTGTTCCAACTGTACAGGTTTCCATTTTTATCACAGGCTATTTTTCTTTTACACTTACTTGTTTTTAAGAATATTTATTTGTTTTTAGGGTATCTTCAGCATGGCAGACGGACAAGAGCAAATCTTCCGCCATGCTACCATTCATCCGTGACACATAATTTATCCAGTTATTTCCAAATGTCTTACCATGTTTAGGCCATTCCAAAGTTCACTATCAACGAAATCACGTTCAAGCATGGGAAAAGCATGGCAGAGGGGCTATTAGCCATGCTTGATTGTGCATTGCACATTGTTCGTAACCATGCGATGACCGTGGGTAAACATTGAATCAATCGTGACCCATGATTAGTTACACGGGATGCTCTAAATTTATCTATTTTTATCCAAAATGGATGGATAACAAACTTAAACTTCAATTTGAAACACTAAAAGAGTGAGGCGAATCTAACCTGTGAAGTTTTTCGAGAGATATCGTGTTTAAAAATTATAAGCTCTGGAAACAGAAATACACACAACCAAATACAGAAATACAGGCCCGTTCGCGAAAATCTGTTTTTTGGGTTCAAAGGTCTCACAACGTGGATATTTGAAAAAACGGAAGGTGGGCGTTGAATGAGAAGTCGGGGTAATATTTTCACCAAATCTGATAATGTTTGTGATGGGGATATACAAATTAGTATTTCATACATAAACCTTGTTCCAGATTGACACCCATTTAGTTTTATTCCAACATAATTAACTACGTTCCTCAGAAATATTTACATGGCACATATGCTTAGAAGCTAATCTTGTATCTATCTTTTTACCCGTTTCAAAATTCAACTTAAAATTAGAAATATATTATTATATTAATTCATATTTACCAATAGAATTTAGAAAAACGGCAGAAATGAGCAGAAGGGTACCAGCGCTGATCCACATTTTTTAATATAGTTGATAAGAGTATGTAACAGTAGAAGACAGTGAATGTTGGCTATCTAGAGTACCACCTGACCCCCCTGCCTTCTACAAAATTATACACGTGGCACCTAGTCACTATCTTGCGTGACCTTCTAAATTGAAGCATCGAGAAATGTGCTTCATTAAAAAAATGACATCAGCATATACTCGCAATTTAACGACAGACTCAAAGAAAATAGACCTTTATTTACCTAATATTACCTCATCCAAGATTTAAATATACCTTTATATTTTAAAATCTTCCGTTAAATAAAGGTCTATGTAGCAATCACTCCCGCTGCTAGATAAGGGTTTATGTCCTCCATCATGAACTGCCAGAGAGATGCACTTCACTGTGTATGGGCCTGTGAAAATTCGTCTCACAGATATTTACAGTAGATGGCAGTCGCTAGCCCGACTCTCCCTTTTTGAATTTTATTTCAAATTATTAACAGTTTTTAAGAATTGATGAATTTTCTCACTATACTTATTTATAATTATATCGCCGGTATTTCGGGAATAGTCTCGTAGATCAGAAGAAAAGCCGGTCCCATTGGGAAAAATTTTCTTCCTTTTCGGTAATCTTTAAATATTTTTGTTATTCTTGGCACAGCCTACCATAGAATAATGGATCATTACGGCTCAGGGGAGGGGAAATCAAGGGGAGACTCAAATCGGGAAAACCTCGATTTACTGGAAACCCCGTAATTTAGGGAAACATCGGAAGCGGTAGGGGCTACATCGGAAAGGTAGATCGAGGAACGCGATACACAAACTAGGGCCAATCTTTTTATGCAGTAATGGCGCAATTACCTAGTTGGGCAAACGACCTAACAGGGGAGGTCCTACAGGAAATTTTAAGAGGGCTTAATTTATACACGTATAAACTAGACGAGGTACTGTGCGAGCGCATGAGGAGGTATTTCGCGCGTCGTGGGGGTAAACAGGCGGTACCCTGGTACAGAGAGGATCAGGTCCCAGAAGGGCGGGTTGCATCGAACGAAGGGACCGATGAGACGACGATGAGACCGATGAGAGCATGGGAGCCAGCGGGGTGGAAGACTTCTGTTTCGCGAATGTTGACACTAGACCTCATGGAATTAGGAGCAGGGCCAGTTAAACGGACGAGCGCTAGAGCACAATCTCACAGTTGGGCTACACGGTTCACGAAGACGGCGTGATACCGCAGAAAAAGCAAGTCGTCCACCGAACGACTGGTACAGCCGGAGCCAGCAAGCCACACTGAATATAGGGACTCAGCACCGCGAAACCGGAAACTGTGGCCGGACGATAGAAACAGAGGGTTACCAGTACCCAGGGGACTATCAAGAGCCTGTTATACGAGAATTTGCTCCATATGAGCATAGCAAACAAAGGCAATGGGAAAATGAAGGGCACTGAACAATTTGGATCGCCCACCACTACCCAGCATCGAGCCTCTTCCCACAATTAAACCCGACCTTATCAAGAGAAGAAGAGCTTGGAAAGGATAGGCTAGGCACAATTAGGGGCGGATCTGCAAATTACTTTAGGTGCGACCTTCCAGATTTCTCAGAGTCAAGATAAGCAAAGAGTAGGCCGTACGACACGGCGTATGGGATTCGTGAGTCCCCAAGGCCATAAAAACGCGCGAAATTTAGTACGGCCCAAGATACAAGGTATGTTCGTACGGGTGGACAGGGCCAATATGAGCCATATCGGGAGCCATGGCAACAGGATAGGGAGCCGAATCGCAAGATGCATAACAGGTACTCCCACGTGTGGGATAAAAGACCAGTATATAGAGTCTGTGCGCAGAAAGACGCGTTTGGGCGTAGAGGTCCGTATGAATTTAAACATGAAGGCTTTACGAGTTGCGAGTATGTTCATAAATGGGGGCGAAGCCCTATACGACCCCTCAGCAAACCAAGGGACGTGACAAGAATTGTAGAAGGGTGGAAGGTCAGTTTTGATGGACTAATGGACCAATGGATCTCGAGATCCAGATGAATAGGGTATACGTGAGTCTTAGTTCCGATTTTAGGAGGGCCATCAGGCGTTACGAATTTACCGACTATAATGGCCTGGCGTTCCTGGCGGCAGAGTATGAAGGCGTAGCATCCACATTGAGTAAGGATCTGGCTCCACTGCACCCAGAAAAGTCCCTTATTCCTGCATACGCGAACAAAGGGAAGGAGCACCTAGCAAAAAGTTAGAAGATCTCACTAAAATGCTCACCACAACCATTAGTAGCGAAAAGCTTGGATCAGGTGCGAACTCGAGTAGAGAAGAGCCCACGAGCAAGTCTAGGTCCGACGAGTCCAATAGACGAAACGATAGGGCTTCTCGCAACTGAAAAAATTCAGCAAAGTCGTCTGAGGGAAAGTCGCCCCAATCTTCGAAAGGCAGCTCAGAGTCATGCATCCCGAAAAAACAGTAGGATGATTCTGAAGTCGAGTGTTGGAACTGCCAACAAAAGAATCACTTCCAAATGGGTTGTCCCAAAATTCGAAAGCGTAATTATTGTCGTTGTGGCAAAGAAGAAGCACGGTAGAAATTTAGGATACTATCGTTCTCGATACCAAAACGAGAATCAGAGAACAACCAAACTCCTGGCAGGAGAATCAGGTGACGCTGGGCCTGCTCAAATCAAATGAGCCCCCGACTCTATAATCAGATGAAGGCTCTTCGTTACCGCTACGATTGGAAGTTATCGAGCCTCCTAGAGAGGACAGAGGGCTTACCTTTTGAATCTTTACGACTGCCCGAATTCGTAATACCCCAAAGGTCCTTGCTGTAATCGATGGCGGTGCATCCCGAACAGTCATGGGAGATATTAGGATACATTCAGGAGATATTAGGATACATTCGGAATCGTACACGATGGAAGAAAGTGAAACTGGTATATGTCGGACAACCTGAAATTATTCAACTAATATACCGAGGAGGGTACCGAGTTGGAAGTGGAAAGGAGGGATGAAAATCCGGCAACATTAGACCAGTGTTGCTGCCTCAGAGAAATTACAATTGAGGAGCGACAAGAACTGGACACGTTGGTTGCCGAATTATTAGGCCCCCTCTGGAGGTACTTCCGGCTACAGACCGAATCACCCATAGCATAGACGTCGGGGGACACTCACCGATAAAACAGAGATATTATCGAGTGTCCCCGAAGGTGTTGAAAAATATGCAAGATGAGGCGAACCGAATGTTAGGCGAAGGCATTGTTGAGCCATCGAAGAGCGGATGATCCAGTCCGGTAGTAATGGCCCGAAAGGCAGACGAGTCGTGTCGATTTTGCGTTGACTACCGTAGTCTCAATAAGGTCGCCAAGAAAGATGCGTAACCCTTGCCCAAGATGGATATGATCATTGAGTAATTTCGCGCCACAAACTACATGACGACCCTAGATTTAAAGTAGGGGTACCACCAGATTTCGATGGCCGAGAATAGTAGGGAGTACGCAGCGCTTACAGTCTCTGGAATGGGCCTCTTTCAGTTCGCAAGGATGCCCTTTAGACTGTCAAGGGCCCCTACGACATTTTAGCAACTGCTAGATTCCCTTGTAGGGCCGGATTGACGCAGCTGCAAGATGACGTTGAGAGGGTAATAGCCTCTGCGAGTAGGACGATGTCAAACGCCGGAAAAAAATTCTCCGTTGCGGAAAAAGAGTGCTTAGCCGTGATCTGGTCGGGTAGGAAATTGCAGCACTATCCCGAGGGTTTCCACTTTACAATGATTACGGACCACAGTTCGCTGCGATAATTACACAACCTTCACAATCCAACAGGCCGATTGGCGCAATGGGCACTCCTGGATTACGATTTTCTTAGGAAATTGCAGCACTATCTCGAGGGTTTCCACTTTACAGTGAATACCGACCACAGTTCGCTGCGATAATTACACAACCTTCACAATTCAACAGGCCGATTGGCGCGATGGACCTCCTCGAATACGATTCTGAGGTCGTACACCGGAAAGGAGCTTTGCAACACGTGTGTGACGCCCTTTCTCGAATGTACGAGAAGGAAGTAGCAATCCCTATAGCTGCTATTGAGCCGGTTGAGGACGAGTGGTATCGTAAGCGACTGCGCGAGGTAAAAGAGACCCCTAGAAAATTCCGTGGGTGGAAGATAGTGTATTGAATGCTCTGTCGATACCGTCCGAAGCCGTTGATAGATCCGGTTATCAAAAACTTAGAGGCTTGAAGTTTGGTATTACCAACCGAGAAAAGACAAGGAGTCTTTCACGAGGTGCACAATGACCCTCAAGCCGCACATCTAGGAATAGACAAGACGTACCGGAGAGCCTCGATACAATATTGCTGGCCAGGCATGTATCGGGACATTTCTTTATGTTTGCGAACGTGCGACACACGTCAGCGAATTGAGGCTGTTCAGAGACCTTCAGAGAGTCTAGTGGACGGTAGGATAGTCCAAAAACCTTAAACGGTAGTTGCTACCAATGTAATGGGCCCGTGGACAAAGACATCTTTAGGCTACGAATATCTAGTGGTATTCGAAGACGTTTATACCAAGTGGGTTGAATTAGCACCCATGAGACGGGCTAACGACGAGACCATTATCAAGGCTCTTGAGGACAACATTTTGAACCGATGGGGTACACTGGAAGTTCTTGTGTCGGATAACGGAACAGAATATATTAACCAAGCATTTCAAGGGTTGACGGAGATACACGGAATCCGAACTCATTTACTCCGGTTGATCACCCGCAGGCGGACTCTGTGGAGCGATTCAATCGAGTACTTAAAACAATGATCTCAGCGTATGTAGCCCAAGACTATCGGCAATGGGAAGTGTACTTCAAAGATTTCCGGTTCGCCTACAACACGGCCGTGCATAGCAACGCGCGTGTTAGCCCTGCTAAGCGACGCCAGGACAGCGTAGTGGAGCTTTCGGTAGGGTGGATCCTACCTGGCGCTAAATAAAATAAAAGGAACTTCGAGGGTGGTTCGTGGGTCAGAAGTGTGTGACCCTAGGACTCGGTCTATTCGGGCGTGTCGAGCAGGTAAGTGGCGGCCGTCTTGTGGCTAGGATACCTCACCGAATCCCATAGATTCCTAATTATTATATTTTAGGATGTTACGAGGGTAGTTCAATAAGTCCTTAGAATGACCAACATATGGCGCGCGAATCGCTCCAAATCATCTGTTTTCAGTCAGCACCACTCCCGACTAGATATATGGTGCAGTCACAGTTCCCATCTTCTGAGTTTACGTGTTTTTATAACCAATTGAAAAAAAAATTGTTCTTTAAGAAAAATGGAAAAAAAAACAAGTTCAGAGCGGTAATCAAACATTTTCATTTAAAGGGTTTCACTCCATATCAGATAAAAAAATGAATTGGACTCAGTTCATGGCACATCTGCCCCTGCTTTAGCGATGGTTTATAACTCAGTAAATGAATTTAAGCGTGGTCTTACATCAATAAGTGACGAACCACGTTCAGGAAGGCCCGTAGAAGCAAGTACTCCCGAAATCATCAATAAAATCCACGAT
>NC_046658.1:145297978-145310577 GCF_010883055.1 Belonocnema kinseyi | reverse complement strand
GAGCTCCAAGGAGATTATGTTAAAAAATAAAAAAAAATTTACCCAAAAAAAATTGTTTTTATACTTCATTCTAAGGACTTATTGAACTACCCTCGTAACTATGAAATTCAAAAAAATCTCTTTTTTAATTTTAAAGAAGAATCTCACTAAAGGACCCTTAAGTTTCCGGCTACTCTACTGAGGTAAACTTTTTGCTTGTAATTTATGCTCGAATTCTTATTTCAATTGCAGCTTGTCTGCTTGTTCTTTACGATCGTATTTTTACGTCAATAGCGGAAAGGACACTTTGAAGTCTTCAAATATTCAAGCGAGGTACCTCGACCTTTAAATATATTTACCTAAGTGACTGAAAAGAATTTCTCAGAGCTTCTCAGAGCATTTAGAATCTTTAGCATATACTTTGAGATTTTTATCGTTAGGGTAGATAACTCATTTTGATAAAAAGAGATAGTTCGGGTTCAACTCGTGTAAGAAACTACGAATTTTGTTGACACTTAGTGAACATTGCAGTTCACTTCTTCAGGGTTGACCTGAAACTGAGGTATGAGGTTATATTGTTTTAATATATACTCTCTACGATGCATGTGATTGACTAGAGCGCCCAGTGTGGAGACTTGTGGAACTTTCGGTCTTTTGGGCTATTTAGTAGTTGTCCTATTTTCGAAGGTTGTTAAAATATGAAGTCTACAGAATTTGAACGGAGAGTTTTAAAATTGATATAAAAGATTATTTCAAATGCTTCTTTTGAATATTCTTTTTATTGAGAGTAATCATTATCATGGACCTTAAAAAAGGTTACATAATCGGGGAATAATAAATGTTTCTTTGTTTTAGAGGATACACTAAAATGCCTTGAATTTCTAAGGAAATTCAAAACAGTACTCAGAAAAATGTTTCTTTAAATGAAACATCACAACGCTGAAAACAAAAATATTTTTAAGTTTCTCCTTTTGATAAAATTGAACAACAATCTAATACGTTCAATTCGATATCTGATGTCCTTTTTTAATACGATTGTTGAAAAGTTGATTAAGTTATCCGATTTAAAGCCAACTAAGTTTCGATATTCAATTAAATGATTAAATTATCAACAAAATAGTTGATTTTTCATGTAAATCGTTATATTTACCTAAACCTAGAAGATAATTGTCAGTACAAAGAAACCCTTTTCAACCCAGGGGATTTATTTTCTGCCAAGGAAAAAGAATTTTTGAACTGAATACAAATTATGACGAGACAAAAGTTTGCCACAGATATAGATTTAAAACTTATCTAATTAATTAAAGAAAACTAGTGGTCATATCGAAAAACTAAAAAAAACCTCTAGACACTTCATAAACAAATTAAGGTAAAATCCTTCAATAACCCCCCCCCCCTTCTATAGCCCTTCCGAGAATTGAGGCCTCCCTGCAGATGGAAGTTGAAGGTGCTGCGGGAGGTGTGCGTTGGTCATTTAGGTGTGACCAAGCAGAAGCGAAATAAGCTTGTCATTGGCAACAGCAGCATCTGACCCGCGAATAAACATCGCAAAGTTATTGGAGCAATGTTCTTGAAAAGTAGCAGTGTATATCAATTAATTACAATCCAAGATTAAATATAGAATAAGCCATGGTTTAAAATACATTATTTACTATAAGGTTTCTTGTCAAAATTTAATTTAAATTTAAATTTCTTCTAAATAATTTCAAATTGGTGGCGTTGTCGTAGCTAACAGTAGGGTATATGAATCGAGAAAAAAAATTTTATTTAACACATGTCAATAAAGTTACTTTCTCATTTCCGTTAAATATTCAGTTGACCCTTGTCTCCGCTTAAAAAAAATATAATTTTTTACACTGCAATAAAATTCACCAAAAACGGGTAAACGCTCCTGACTGTTTAGATCCGGAGCTGGCTGTAATGCGAAATTTCAATAAGAAATTCTTAAATTAAAATAATGTATAGATAATATAGCTAAGACTTATCATTATAATTACATTCTGATTTTTTTTCCTTGATTTAAAAGCAAATCTTGTGAAAACTTAGTTCTTTACTTGTTTGATATTATCCTCGTAGATACCCGAATAAAAATATTTCGCATTGGGTTCGACTTTTCTGGTCTTGATTTTCTCTCGAAGATGGCTACGTCCCATTGCCGGCCAGGAGCAAAACTTAGTAGTCAAAAACGTCATTCTTTTGTTTATGACTAGAGTTTATGATGGGTTTAGAAGACAAGTCGGAATGCACTTTTCCTGAGACGAGAAATTTTATCATAAATCTGAAGACCAGTTAAGGTGGACTTGCCTTTAGACGAGCAGTTTGAGTCTTGAGAAAAGAAAATATAATTTTTTATAAAGATGGTTATATCAAAAATTTAAGACTTTACTATTTTCCAGGGTCGAAATTACAAAACTTTCTGTTTCTGAGTTTTTTTCTTCACATTATACCTTGACTGCTATAGTCTGTGGACCAATAGAACTTGTAATTTTGTAATGAATGATTTGCTCATTCAAAATTTGGCACCTGTCAGTCTCAAGAACTACAGGCATATAAAATTTCCCATATAAAGATTTAAACTTTGATTTTCTACAAGTAGTATCTGTTGAACTGTTGGCGATAGGATAAGATGGGTAACATTTTTAGATCGCCCATCCAAAGAAAATAATTATTGCATCTTGGCTATGTCATAGATGCAGACTTGGCCCAGGCGAATTATTTTTCGTTTGTAAATTTGGAAATATCTCACATTCACAGGGGAAATGGCTGAATGCTAGCGTTGGGCAAGCCTTCCCTTTTTCCGTTGAAAGATCCAAAAATTAAAATCTTGACTTTTAATTTTAAAGATATAAAATTAAGGACGTTTTTATTCGCATACTTTTTAATTAAAAATGGTGAGATTTTTAACGTTTTAATATAAATTCTGTAGTTTTAAAAATTGAAATTTAAAATTTCTGAAATTTAAAAAATTAGAAATTACTTAATATATAAAAACAAATTCGAGTTGTTGAATATTCTTGTATTTTTGCATTCGAGAGAACAACAATAATATGACCACAGGGAAAATCTCTAAATATAAAATATTCGTATACATTCCTTGTACATTTATTAGAAAGATATTTATGAAATGAATTATTATCCTTTAATTATTCATTATTATCCATCATAGTATCGGTTCAGTGGATTTCGCATACTTAGCTCTTATGTTTGGATTCTATTCCAAGGCACTTTTTACTTTTAAAATTTGTATTTTATATTCAACTAATATATTTTGAATCCTTCCTAAATTTAGAGAATGAAAATTACCCACTTAATATTATTTAATTACAAGTAATTGGGATTTCTATTAAAATAAAACTATTTTAAATTTATAATTGAAATCGTATTGAGTATAAATATCAATTTTTACATTTTTCAATGAGAATTCATTTTTTGCTGTTAAAAATTTGGCTAAAGCTTCGCTCCCTCGAGCTTTTCTTTTATGTTGAAATTGGATAAGACAAAACCAAGAAAATTACCTTTTATTTCTCAGATTTCAAAAATTATAGATCTGATTTGTTATTATTATATATTTACAATATACTAAATTGCAGATCTCCAAAGAAAACAAACTTTAATTCAACAATGCAGTTTCATGCATATATTTCATTGTATTTTCACGCATACATGTATGTAAGGTTTTCTTCCTTTTACCAATATTTGTATGATGGATTCACACGATAATGCTTTTCGTTTTTTTCAAATAATTACTATATATTGAAATTAGTGTTAAAAGGCTTATGATAAGATTTTTTAAATTGCAGCCTCAAAAACATAGAAAGCTCAAAAAATTTTTTATTTTATTTTGAGATGCCTGAAAGCACTTGAAAGTTATAACTTTTTTGCTAATCAGGGGTCATCAATAGTATAGTTTTTAACAAAAAAAAATAAATTTTGAACAGGAACGATTTATTGTCTGCAAAAAAAGGGTTTTCAACAAAATACATAAAAAAACCTGTAATATTTTTCCATTACACAAAGAATAGCGCAGCTACATATGTGTACAGTACATCGGACTTAGCCTTCTTAATCATACGGATCCACCAAGACTTAAACTTCCGTCCTGATATTACATTTATAGTTAAATTTACAATCACATTTACGATTACGTTTACAATTAGATTTACATTTAATTTTATATTTAGAATCATATTTAACAATGAAACCATTCATCTAATAAAATATTTTTAAATTCAATGCCAGAGGACTTTGCTAAATAGAGAAGATATCTAATATTATTGCAGAATAAATTAATCGATTTCACCTTGATGAATACAATAATAGTATTGCATCTTAAAAGAGATAACTTTTTTGCGAATTTTGAACTAAATGTAATGTGGTAAGGTACTATCTTTTGAGAATCTTGAGCTACATGAATAGCCTGGTATTTGATATTTTTTCAAGTTCTTAGTACTCGTATTACGTGCAAAGTTTGAACATTTTCTTACTTCTCGACTTTGTAAATGATATCTGTTTTCATGCGTCCTCCGCAACATCACCTGAGCATCAATGTTTTTTTTTTTCAAAGATGCTTTTCTCTGCACCCGTTTATACTAATTTCTCCACGCCTTTCAATGGCAACAAGAAGTTGGAGAGTATGGAATACATCCAATTTCAAATATAAATCACGCGGCAAAATAACTCACTTGTCTTCATTCTTGTCAAATACGATAAATATACTACTCAGATGGGGATACAAAGGGCATAGATTAGTAATAAAATCTCCCAATTCCCATCCAAATATGATATGATCCCTTGAAAAAAAGACAAAACGAAATTTAAAAAACATTTATTTCCCCCCTGGCACCTAGCTTAACAGTATATTAGTAAGCGCGCTTTTGGGATCTTATAAAATGCATTAATAGCTTGAGTTTGTTGCGATTCAATAAATATTTTATAGTTTGAATTAGAAATATAAATTTTCATCCATTTGTATTAAATTTCGAATGATTTGTATCTGCCTTCATGAGTATAACGAATGATATGCATTGTAGTAGAAGCTTCTGAAAAAATCACATTAAAGCTGCAGTGAATTCATAAAAACATAGAAATAATGGCATCTTGAATTTACCGTCACCGACTGTGACTTCAAAATAATAAATTACATTTTTAATTTATATTCTTTACATCGGAAGAACTCGTGCTTGAAAATCTATAAAATTGAATAAATTTCATTACTCTATATTTCGAGAATTTAGATATTCATATCTGTAACACTTCATGATTGTCCAATTACAATCTCGAAAGTTCAATCCTAAAAAATTCTAAATTTCTTCAATTTAAAGATTTAGATGAGAAAACCACTAATTCCTATTTCTAAGATCATTTAAACCTGATAAATTTTACGTCTACATCTTTGAAGTATCAGATGTTTGAATTTTATATGCTAAAATTGTAGAAATTTTAATTGCAAATCTTTAAATGTGAAGTATCTTAAATGTAATTTTTATAAGTTTCTTTCCAAATTTCTTTACATTTGAAGACACTTGATTGAAAATTTTACTTTAATCTGCAACCTCAATCGAATTTCATTATTTTCTTTTAAAATTTCTAAAATTTGGAAGATTTAGAATTTAGAACTTAATTTTTAATTTCCAAAACCGTCAGAATTTATAAATTTTTATTCGCGCCTCTTCGAAATTCAAGAGCTTTTAATTCTAAAGTTTTAAAATGTTGAAATTTAAATTCGGAACCTTTGAAATTAGGCAGTGATTGCTTTGAAAATTTACAATGGAAGATTGTGTACGCTGTGAGATTCATAATTTGAAATTCGATAATTTAGATCATTCTAATAGTACGTTCAAAAATATTTCAAGTCGGTTGAAAAGATGTATAAACTTTTTAAAGGAGGCTAGTATCTTTTCTGTCAATTTAACTCAGTCTCAATGCTTTTTTTACAAATAATTCGAGTCAGTTTTAAACATGTTTAGAAATTCCTCTTTTCCGGCAGAAGCTTCTTTTCGTTTCTATTGAACATGCAACTGTTTTGTTGAAAATTGATCCAGTTCGGTTAAGTTTCCAACTTTATTGTTTTGAGCATGAAAATTTTTTTTTAACATGAAAAATACATTTATTTATAAAATAACAAGTTTGAGGTTCAACATTTTGGAGATACTTTTTGTCTATTATCTATTTTTTTAACTTTGCTTATGACTTTTTTCAGCATGAAATATCTGAAGCTGTATTTAGAAATGTTCCCTTTAGGAAATAAATTTAGTGGTTTTTGTGATTTACTTTTAAAATTTTATCAGCCTGGAAGACTTGAACATTAAAGACTTGTCTTTTATTTTCCAAAATCGTAAAATTCTATAATTTTAATAAGGTGCAAAACGCACTCGATTTTTTTATTTTCTCCGCATATGTGCTCGGATGTTTTAAAATTAGAGTTCAAAACATTGACAACTATAATTTGGTGATTGTGAATTCTCTATTGGTAAAGCTCCTTCGGCTTCAGCGAACACATTCTTATCCCGTTTTTCGTTCATCGCACTCGATTTCATCCAATGTGTAATCTTTTCTACATTAACTTAAACTCTATTATACTAAACGTATATTATAACAATATATTTGCCCTGAGGTTGGTATTGTTTATTTAGATATTAAACTAAATGTTGAAATTAAATTTTTTATGATCCTGGGAAATATTTCCATGGAATATATGCTTAAAAGCTGATCTTGTAAAAAATGTATCTATCCGTTTGAAAATTCAACTTAAAGTCATAAATATTATATTATATCATTTCATATTTACCAAAAGAATTTAGGAAAATGACAAAAATAAGCAGAAGAGCACCAGCGGTGATCCACATCTTTTAAAACAGTTGTTCATAGTTTTTGACAGTCGAAGACAGTGAATGATGGTCATGTAGAGTACCTCTTGACCCTCCTGCCTTCTCAAAATTGTACACGTGGCACCTAGTAACTATCTTCTTTGAGCTTATAAATCGAAGCATCGAGTATGTGCGTCATTAAAAAATACATATCAACATACGCTCGTAGTATAACGAAAGACTCTAGCAAAATAGAACTTTATTTAACCAATCTTATATCATCCAAGATTCAATTTATGCTACATATTTATATATCGATATATAGCTGTACAATTAAAAATAGATTCGCTCCTAATTCCCGTCAGAGCGAACTGCGTCACAGTGGGAAAAAACCTTTTCGTTCAAAATAACGTAGAACCCACAAACACTGACCTATTTGGACACAAAAAATTCTGCAAAACGCTGAGTTCTTCTGTTGCCAAATACCTGATACGTTTATTTGTTGATTATATTTGTTTTAAAGAAATGATATAATTTATGAACTTATTATGATTGTTGCTGAAATTGTCATGAAGTTCCCAACTGGGAAGACTGGCATTGAAAAGACAGAATTTTACTGCTGACAAAAGCCCGAATAATGCACTTGTTTATTAAATTTGTTAATAAAAATAATTATAAGAAAAATCAACGAATTATTATTGTTTCTAAAATTATCACAAATTTCCTAATTAAAAAAATTTTACATAGAAAAAAGCGAATTTTTCTGTAGACAAATGCCTGATTACTGCAGTTGTTCATTAAATTTGTTTTATAATATAAACAATAATAACCTTAGGAGAAATTTTAAAAAATATAATATGGCAAGAATGGCAAGATGGCCGAATTAGAGAGTTTGTCGTAATCGGTGCTTCGTCTTTTTGCTAAATTTCGAAATTGTGTGAATCCCTTATGAGATGTGTTTGGGATTAAGATGTGTCCTTATTGATTCGGCATCTGACAATATGTGACTGTGCTGCATCTCATGTATAATGTTGTGCACTTTCTCAATTTAAAAATTCATAACTTTTCTGTGCTGTTGACTTAATGCTGCGGCTACGTCTCGGCGCGTCGCGTGTAAACCTCACACAGTGACTCTTAGTCTCGTTACAGTACTTCCTTTAATTGTTGCATAACCTAGCTCGTGCCCACGTGTTTCTATACATGGACTTAGTTTCACGACTATGGCCTTGAACAAAAACATGTCTAAGATTACTCTCTCCACGGAGAAAATCTGCAGGGTTTGCGCATCTGAAGATGTTGATGCTACATTTTGCTCAGGGTGGTCAAATCCATAGAAGAGAAACTCGGTGGACTTCCGGAACAAGCAACTAAAAACGAGAAGGTGCTCGACAGTGCTACTGCCCGGGTTACCAGAACGTAATCAGATCAACTATTTTGGTTGCCCCACCCATGAACCTAACCCAACAACTCCTCTAGTTAGCGGGTTCCTGGAAAGCGTCTCATCCTCAGGTTCATTGTCAACATTCAAAGCATTTCGCCTTGGCACTTTGTCTAACGATCGGCTCAAACCTAGACCGGTAAAAATCTGTTGACAGGATCAGCTTGCGGTACAGGCGCTCTTGCACTCATTCCTTGCTGCAAAGAAGAATTTGGAAAAAAAGAAAAGGAAAACAAGTGCATCAACGGAGAAGAATCTGAGCATCTTGATGACCGCAGACAGAACAAAGACGATCTGAAGCTCGTGTTCAGAGACAATGACCAGTGTTGCTGAGTGTACGGTCGAAAAAGGCCTGAGTGTTCCTAATTGTCATTTCCCAAATGTCTCGCCTACCATACTCTCTTCTTCTAATCAAGCTCACATATGTAATAGTGTCGGTGAGAGTCTTAAACCACCTCAGGCGTAATCTTCTGATACTAATACTCTCGCATCTACCTGTAGCCTGCTTGAAGTTTACTAACAGAACGCGCGGGGCTTGCGCAGAGAAGCTACCCGAACTAAGAAAGGTAATACCGTCACATAAGGCAGATATGTTTATTGTTTCCGAAACATGGTTACATAGTGGCATTGTTAACTCTGAATTAGGTGTGAATAATTTAACCTTATATAGACTCGATAGAAACTCTCTAAGGAGCAGCCACGAGCAAGGTCGTGGTGTTCTTATTGCTGTAAAAAATAAATTTCATAGTGTATCCACTTCTTGTAACACCAGCTCAGTTGAAGTTGTATTTGTTCTTATAAGCGTGCGCAACTTTTCTCACATCTTTCGCACCGTTTACTTTCCTCCTCGCTCTGATATTACTAAACATACTGACTTTTGTAGTACACTTGAAGACATTTCAAATGTATTCCCGAGCCACCTGATTCACATTTTAGGCGAATTTAACATGCCTTTCATTCGCTGGAATAACAATGCCACACTTATGAACTCTTATTTAGAAAAAGTTGACTGGAAAAATAGTCTCCTTAATGCGATGACCCTTTCCAATAATAATTGTTTCAACTTTAACAAGAAGGAAATTATATATGATATGATTGACTTTTTATACATGCACCTGTACACTGCGATCGACGAGTACGTCTCTAAATATTATAATCATAAATCAACCTACCCCCCATTGTTTTTATATGAGCTTAAAGATCTCGTGATTTCCAAGAAGATTGCGCACTCTGTATATAAAAGAACGAGAGACCGGACTGACTGAAAATTTTTCAGTCTTGAGGGCAAGGTATAATCTATTATCTGAGCGTTGCTATAACGAGTACATAATCAGGACTAAGAGAAGTAACATAGCCATCCAAAATCTTTTTCGAACTATGTTAACGAAACTTGAAATAACTTTTCGATGCCAGCAGAAATATTCCTCGATTATTTAAGAGCAGACTCTTGCCCGCAGATCGCCGAACTATTTGCCACACATTTTAGATCAGCTTACAATCCTAATAACAATTGTGGCTACATTCATTCTTATGATAAAAAAGTTGATCTAAATATTGTTTATATTTCCAGAGACGAAATCAGGGCTAAACTACGTAGTCTCAAACAGAATAAGGGAGCGGGTATTGATGGCATCCTTCCTTCTCTCCTGTCACCGAAATGTGCGAAGTACAGCTTACATCGTTGCGAGTAGCAGAACTAAATATTATTTCATCTGAAATACAAAACTTATCCATGATACTCATAAACCCCCCCCCCCCCCACTAGGCATTTTGACATTTACTTTACTTTGATAGACTTTTTTCGTTAGTCGTTCATCTTTGATTCTCTCAACATGTGCGTAACATCTTAACCGCTTACGTTCCCATGTTTAAAATATTATTTCTTCTGCACTTAATGCCGCTTTAGCCTTATTTCATATATTTTTACGTCTGATAATGGTCTTTTCTGTACCGATAGCTTTCTTAGTCTCGTTTGTGCGTGTACCTAACTCCTCATATATCTATCTGACACTAGTGAACAAGCTATCAAGTTATACGTTCTTATAAAATTGTTCATTTGTTTCATAATTTAATACAGGGCTGCATATTTTTTCTCACTAACTCATATCGAACCAGTCACTTAGTTTTTAATTTTCTCTTAAACTATCTTTGCTAAAAATACATATCGCTATTATTGCTTGTAGGAGCCATTAATTGACTTCCTACTTTTTGGGAACTTTCAGTACATGCAATGAAAGTTTCAAACAAAAGTTTTTAACAGTGTGCATATTGATCTTGTGATACTGACTTTTAAACTAATTACAACATTTCTCTATTAACTATGATATATTATTATTATTAGCTATGATATATTCTGAACTCTGCCATTTTCTTCTTAAATAACGGATAAAATCGTGATTTAATTTGTTTCTAAACTTTTTAAATTTTTTATCATATAAATAAAATTCTCTTATTAAATACTGCGCGAACTCTTCTACACCTTCATTGGAATTAGAAATCAAAGAATCTGATAGGGTCTTTTTGAGAATTTTTAAAGTACCTATTTTGTCTTTATGGAAAAATATTTAATGCACAAATATTGAAATTAAAAAATTGTTTGACATTTGCGTAAAATTATTTAGTACTAATATCTATTATAAACACAAAATCCCAGAATTATAGAACGAAACAAACAAAGAAAAAAAAATATAATGTGATGCAGAAAAGAATACAAATGTAAAAAGAAAACTCTTAGTCCAATGCACATATTTCTGAAAGAGAATATTGAAAGCACTTACAGTTATTAGAACAAAACGTAACTCTGGATACTGTGGCTACGAAAAAGAATTATATTTTTCAATATTTTATTTGAAGAAACCAGATTTTTCGCTACGTGGAACTGCCGAAATAAAATTTTTTTTAACTTATTTCTTCATAAATATTTAGATTATTAAATTTTACCGAATATTATTGAAGATATATTATTTTCAAGAATATCTGTACCAATTCTGGACATCAAAGAAAATCTAAATTTGATAAAATCTTAAGTCAAAATATTTTGTGGCAAGAATTGTTAATAAGTTCGTAGCGTTCAGCGCTTTTGCATTTCATGAATATCAGTTCGAAGTAAATGAAAAATTTAACCAATATCAAAGGCTCTGGGCATTTTTGAACAAAAGAAGTGCATTTCTTCTCACTGTGACACCACTTACTCAAGAAAAAGAAATCAAAAACAACCATAATCTTACCCTACATCCAAGGTGCCATAGAATGAATAGGACGAATTCTCAACAAACACAATAGAAACTTGTATTATACCTATTTCTTCTGCAATTGAGTTGTCAAAAATTCTCGAACCTTTAAAGACTTTACCTAGAATATTATTCAATAGGAAGCGAAGATGTTTTGCCAGGAAATAATTCCCTTTGAATTTATTCATTCATTTTGTCAAATGTCTACGTTTTGACACCCCCTGAATCCAAAAAACAGGTTTTACGAATGTGTCGGTCGGTCTGTATGGCTGTATGTCTGTATGTCTGAATGTCTGTATGTTTGTCTGCTGTAAACACAATAACTTTTGAAAAATTAATCTATTAGATTTCCCTTTAGTAACGCATTTAGTGTTCTAAACTTAAGGTCAAGTTCCTCAGCCAGCCATTTTGGATGAAAATTTAAAAAGTGGGCACATTTTGAATATTTTTGAGAACACTTTTTTAAAAATTCAAAATTATCTGTACAATTATTCTTAGAATTAAAAAAATTTAACAATTTATCCTAATGACTTTTTTGAAAAACCAAAAATTACTAGAGTTATAGCATTTTCAGAAACCAGAAAAGCAGACTAAAATGAACAATTCAAGACAAACAACACATGATATGAAAAAAGATCTATAAATATATTATTAATTATTTTTCGAAAGAAAGAGTAGATTTTCTTTCAATCGTGAAACCTAAGATTAAAAATTAAAAAATCAACTTTTTGGAAAAAGCACAGAAAAGACGAAAGAGGACATAGGCTCCTATATAGGATCCTATATATGAGGGTAGTTCAATAAGTCCTTAGAATGAAGTATAAAAACAATTTTTTTTGGGTAATTTTTTTTTTTATTTTTCAACATAATCTCCTTGGAGCTCTATACACGTGGTCAATCGCTTTTCAAGTTTTTTTAATCCTTCAGAAAAGTGCGTTTTCGGAAGTTCCTCAAAATAAGCACTTACAGAGGCAATGACGTCTTCGTTGTCTGGAAATCTCTGTCCACCGAGCCATTTTTTCAAGTTTGGAAATCAGGAAACGCCACTGGGGGCTAAATCTGGTGAATACGGTGGGTGTTCGACCAATTCGAATTTTAGTTCTTCAATTTTAGCCATTGAAGCGAAGCATGTGTGAACTCGGGCGT
>NC_046658.1:145294176-145297878 GCF_010883055.1 Belonocnema kinseyi | reverse complement strand
CTGTGACTGCACCATATATCTAGTCGGGGGTGGTGCTGACTGAAAACAGATGATTTGGAGCGATTCGCGCGCCATTTGTTGGTCATTCTAAGGACTTATTGATCTACCCTCGTAGCTTCCTGTATTAGACCCTATGCAGATGCGCAGTAGTTTTTATTTAATCGTAGAAAACTATATTAAAAATGAATAAAAATTTAAAACAAGGAAATAAGAATTAGTAGGATTCAATTTTTATGCATATAATGAATTGTAATGATATACATTTATTGAAATGATACATGTTTCAGAGCAGCTTAGAATACGATTTAAAGCAAAATAAAAAACAAATACAAAAATTATCATAATAATTACAATTTGTTTTTTATTTTGCAATTTTTTAATAAGTAATCCCTGGCAGAGTGACATAAAAAATATATTATAATTAATATAAAAGTGTTATGTATAAATTGAAAAGTTGACAGGTTGGAAAAAATCGAGTGCAAAACACGAGATACGTGATGAAAATGTTTTTGTTAATGCCAAAAGAGCTTTAACAAAAGAGATTCAAAAATCACAAAATTACAGTTGTCGGTCCGTTCACCTTTGATCTGTGCCCGACTGCGGGAGAAATACAAAGACTAAGCACGGAGTACGATTGCCCTCAGTCGCGTGCCGTAGGTGCGCTCAAACTCTCGAGCTAAGCGGTTTTAACGAAAGAGAATTCACAATTACAAAATTACAGTGTTAGATGTTTTGAGTCTTAATTTTAATATTTTTGCGCAAGAATGTGTGAAAATATAAAGACCGAGCGCGTCGCGCGAGACAAATACAACATCGAGCTCAAAACAAATCTTGGCAAACAAAAATTTACAAGCGACCAGAAATATAGGGGTTTTAATGTGGACAATATAAATTTTAAAAAAATAGCACATAATTGAATTAAATTTTATTTGAAGTCTATGATTGTATTAAATTAACAACTTCTCTACGTATCTAGTAACTCTATTGTTTCTGCATCCCAGCGGCTGCATCTGAGTTATAAGATATCTGTGATAGTATTCATCTGCAATATTCTTGCAGGACACAAAAATAATCGCAGTAAAGCCTGTGTATAAAACAGCGGGCTTAGGCCTACGTAAGTGTACGGATCCCCCTGGAATTGAACCCTAATTTCTATGTATAACTTTGCATTTACATTTAAATTTAAATTTCAACCTGAAAGCGATTACGCAATCGTAACAAGTGCTTCCGTGGCTTTTGAAATGCTATCAACAAACAGTGTTGCTTGAATCAATAACATCATTTACTGAATTTGATTAACACATCGTTTAAGTCATTTCATGGATCCAACAGAAAATTTTTGTAAACCAACAACATAAGATTTTTTTAAATAAGTGATATAACTGATATTATTGCAGAACGAATTCAAAGATTTCATTGTGATGAATATAATTCTAACATTGTTACCCGAGTGCAGCACCAATTAGCTAATCAAATCTTTTTTTTTAATCCGGCAGGAAGGAAAGCCAAATCGGATTGGTATTATATCCGTTGTCCCTATTGATGTTCCGTTCTTCCGCATTAAAAAAAAAGACTTGATTGGCCAATCAGGTTCCACCAGTCTTGACAATCGTGAACTATGTGAATTAACTGGGATTTGGTGTTTTTTGAAGTCCCTTGTAAAGCATGCAAAGCCTAAATTTTTCCCCTTTTTCTATACTTCATGTATTATTTCAGTTTGCGGTCGCGTTCTGTCTAATGCGACCTGAGCGTTGATGTCTTTTCAAGGAAGCCTTTTGCTGTACCAGTGTATATTATATTATTCATGCGGATGTAAATAAAGCATAAATGCACCATCATATGCTTGACTGTATTCCTCCTTGATTACTCTAGTGCTGTTGTTACGGGTTGTTTCACGTTGCATCAGAAGCTGTACTTGCTCTTCTTCCACAATGTCTGCTCGAACGTTTGCCTGTTTGTATGCTCTGATGTGTGCTTCTTTATATACTGGATTGTTCGATGTTGTTACATGTGCAGCAGCAACTTCATCACTTTTGATCTTCAGAATGATTCAAATTTGATAATATCATTTATCAGCCTTTAACTTTAAGATTAGTTTCTAAATTTCGATAATTTCCTATTAATAAAATTAATAAAATTCGTCGAATTTGGTTGACAATTATCGTAATTGATCATTTACAACTAATCCAAGAAATAATAAATTTTTTTGTAAAGACCAGAAGATAAACAGAACGAGATAAGCATAAACAGAATCAGCTCAAGTTTTATCTAACTAGTTGAATTTTTGCGTTAAAAAATTCTTTAATAGTAAGGACAAATTTTCTGCCAAAAGTGTTTTGATTTATTAGCGAAATAGAACAATTTTCTATAAAAAAGTTTAATATTCGACTCGAAAATCTTATTTTTCTGCAAAGAGTTTTATTTTAATCGTGACGCAATGGAGATTTTTTTTATTCGACAGGGAAATCTTGATTATGCAAAATTAATAAAAACCCGTTGTCGTGAATATTATATTGATACTGGCTATAATTTGAATTTCAATCATTACTGTCCTTAATAAAATAATTAAAAACATTTTTTTCAACAAAGTACCAAATACTGCTAATCTTCGATATGAAAATAACGTATTTCTTAATGTTTTCAACCTTCTTACAAGATCTTAATAATCTCGTTATTTTACGATCTTATTGTTGCATCTAATAAAAGGAAAATATGAAAAAAGTAAGTTATCATGTTTGAGAATTAAAAATTAAAAAGATTGCCAGTTTTCAGTTTATATTAAAAATGTGTAGGACTGTATAACTTTGAATTGTAAAGTTATAGATATTTAAAGATTTCAATTTGGAAAAATTAATAAAAATAAATAAATGTTTATCAAAAATAAGAAAAATCAAAATAATTATGTTATGTCAATTTTGTTTCGCGTACAGATTCACACGTATCAACGTTTATTGTGTACTGATTTCCTATGTTCTTCAGATATAGACGTGACACATATCACTATATGGCCTATCGCACTACTGAAAAGGGAATCGGTTTGATTCCGAAACGTCTACATTCCAAAAATTAACTGAAATAACGAAATTTGAAAGAAAATTATTTTAATTTGCTGTAAAAAGAATTTTTTAAACTAGGGCATTCTCGTTAAATCTTCTATACTCCTACTCAAGATTTGTCCAAGTCATTTCAAATGTTTAGGATCTTTTTAATC
This sequence comes from Belonocnema kinseyi, assembly GCF_010883055.1. Lineage (NCBI taxonomy): Eukaryota > Metazoa > Arthropoda > Insecta > Hymenoptera > Cynipidae > Belonocnema > Belonocnema kinseyi. The sequence continues at coordinate 145,294,667 of NC_046658.1, read as the reverse complement.
TTAGACTTTATTTAAAATTTTTCTTAACATTCTCTAGTTTTTTAAATATTTAAAGTTCTCTTTTCTGATTTGTGGAACATTTCTATTCAGCTTGTATCATTTTTTTTAAATGAATCTTTTTCGCTTATAAATAATCTTCCTAGTGAAAAAATGTATAGATCCGTTTGAAAATTTAACTTAAAATATCAATATTATGATAAAATATTATACATTTACCAACAGAATTGAGGAAAACAGCTAGAGCAATCAATAGAGTACCAGTGGCGATCTCCATTTTTTAATAGAGCAGCTGACAGTGAATGATACTGATTTAAAGAGAAATCACTTTTCTAGAATTTATTCCATATAGATACTCGTAGTGTCTTCATATACCACGTAGCTAATTTCGATTTGCTGATTCTCCCTTTTCACCTCCTGGCCCTTCCTGACAAAGTAGTTGTACACGTAGTGTATGTTTGGCTCATTGTCTGTATCTTAGCCGACCGTATCAG
>NC_046658.1:145290824-145294076 GCF_010883055.1 Belonocnema kinseyi | reverse complement strand
GTTTATTTCCACGTGGCTCATATCAAACATAGTTTAGACAATAAGGATATACAGTAGAGGAATTTAAATGAATTGACGGCAATCTTTAGCCCTCCAAAACCCAGGGTTTAATTGCAATACAAGAAAGGAGTATTGTGTGGCAGGGATAGAGGATTTTCAGATTGATCCAGAATTCTCGTGTTATTCAAGTAAATAACACGTTCGTTCCTCAACACTGCTCCGACCCAGGTTGCTGATCAATCTCTCTAGCAATCAGCTCAAGCGAAGAACCTCACGAAGTCGTTATGTATGGTTCCCCACTTGGGTCCATTAGTGGCTAAGGTATTTTGTTTCAGGCGTCATTCATTCTACTGACACTCTTTTAATTAACTATTTGCCGCTATAGTTTCCTGTCCTGGCATACTTCTCTAGCTTCTTTTATGTCCATGCATTCTTTCATGCAGGCCGGGCCGAGCCCATATCGGGATTCCTGGTGGGGGCCAGATCGCGGATGAAACACACACCCAGGTCGGGGCCAGGTCGGGACACCCGATCGGGAAACCCGATCGGTCTCATAATAATACATTTTATGCATTTCGCGAATGAAAAGAGATTTATAAAGCATAAATATTATTATTTATTAAATATCAAAATGACCCTAAGTTAATTCTATTTAACTAGAACCTTAAAAAAAAAGTATTTTTTAGTGCAGGGTCCTACTTCTAAAAAAAGTAAAATAAGTAAATTATAAAACTCTCAGGCTGGCCGCTGGACTGGAAAACCGGAAAATGGCTGAAAATTTGTTGAAATAGAGAAAATCCGGGAAACGACAGTGATTTTATTTTTTTACCGGAATTTCAAAATGCAGTCTTAAAGACTTAATAAACTAAAAATTAAAACCGTTTGAAGTTGAGAAATTTGTATAAAAATATTTGTATTTTATTCACAGTAAATATAAGTAAATTATTTTTAAAATGAATATGTAATTTAGGTACTAAAAGGGAACAATAATTCACTTTACAAAACGATTCGAAATCCGCTCAAGATTCAGAATTTTCCAGATTTTAACGCGGAAAAAATTAACTGTTTCAATTCGAAAAAAAGAACAAATATTTCATATGTAGCAATATTTGACGGTTCATTTAAGAATAATTAATTGAATCCAAATATTTTTAACTTAACAATTAGAAACTGAATTGTGTACTATAGAAAGCCTTAAATCCTTGAAATTTGGAAGAGCTTTTAAACTTCGAACGTTTCAATTTTGATGATTCTTTTTTAAAAAATGTTACATTTGTAAGTGAAATTGTTTAATTTAGTTGTTCAAATAGCAATTGAAAACTTATTAATTAAACAAAACAAATTTTTAATTTTTTAACGTATTTAGCTAGAAATTGTTAAAAATAATATAATTTAAAAAATTTTTAAGTTTACTAATTCTTTTAATATACACCTTGGAAAATGATATCACGAATTTATATTTTTAGAATTAAATCTGACTCTTTGAACTCATTATTTTTTTTAAATTCTAAATTTTGCAGTTTACGTGTATTTAATGTGAAGTTGTTCAATTGAGAAGTGTTAGAGCCTTTCATTTTTTACGTTTAAATTACTGAGCAATTGAATACAACATTTTTTAATTAAAAAACTCTTACAATTCAATTTCAAAAGTTTACAATGTACGAGTTTAATTTTGAGTGCTTTTATTGGTAGATTATGTTTTGTTACTGCAAATGGAAAAATTTTTAGCTTTAGAGAATCAGTACCTGATTGAGGATTTTCATCGAATTTTCCTGGCGAAAATTAAGATGATTCGTAAATAAATGTTAAGTATAGGAAAATTAGATAAATATCAGGGGTTTAATTGTTACAAGTATTTACCGCAGGGAAGTGGAAGAAAAGATGATGTTAATATACAAGAACCACAATAGCCAAGTGCAGGAAAGAAAGTTAGGTGACAGAATTAGAAAAATTGGATTTTTACGTACTTACGTTGAGAATTCACAGGAAAAATTATTATTATTTCCAACGAAAGCTTCTTACTTCACTACACATGCGTCGCACTCGGCATCTGGTTAGTTACTATTCGCGCGCAGTTTAAGTTGCTAGAAAATATTATTTTTCTTGTTTATTATAAATAAATTATCCTTTAGATTGTGTACAGAATATGTATTTAATTTTTTTTTATCAATATTAATGAATTTCTATCTAATTGCATTTTTGAAAGTAGAACGTTAGACGTCGAGTGTAACGCATGTGCAGTTGAGTAAGGATCTCTTATTGGGAACACTTGGTCGATTGGTATTTTGATTCTACTACTTGTTCCTGAAATTCATGTTATGAAAACGTATCCTTCATGTATTATGATAATGAATTTACTATTTTAAAAAATCTGAAATGCACTTTTGATTTTATAACATATTCTATTACGATAAGATCACTATTTTTAGAGATTACCTATTTTGACTATTATTAGTTAACATATTTTATAACAGATTTTATCATTTTAACTCTACATTAAATTAATAAAAAATTAATATAAATGGATGAAATAGTACAAAACAGTATAAACAATATGATAAATACGTTGATAAAATGATATTTGAGGTTAGGTTTCAATTAGCCCCAGAGCTTAATTACTTACTTTCATTTTCCTCACGCACGTTTCGAGGTATGCTGGTTAGTGTTCGGTGCCTCCGAACACGTGGCGTACTTGCCTTAGGCATTTTTAATCATTTAGAAAATATTATAAAGGAATAATATTTCAATTTCGCTGCACTATCAAAAAACAATAATCAGCACTAATTCTGCGAGCGCATAGGGACGGCGTTACGGTAGGAAATGGATCTGGCCTGGTCTGGCCCAAATCTGGGCCACAGAATTCTACCGATCAGGGCCAGATCGGGAATCCCGGTCGGGGCCAGATCGGCATTAAATATGAAATCGGGCGATTTTTGCGCGGGTTACTTTACTTTGATACACTTGTTTCGTTAGTTATACATTTGGCATTCTCTCAATATGTCCGAACCATCTTAATCGATTTCTTTCCCATGTGTCTACTAGCATCTCTTCTGCACCACATTCTTTCAGAATTATCTCATTACTTACTTTGTCCATCAGGGTTTTCCCGCATATTACGCGCATGAATTTCATGTCAATTTCGTTAGTTTTACTCTTACAGTCTGTCAAGTTAAAGCGTGGGTGGCTTTACTCGCAGTCGGTAAGGTGTATCGACATGATTTTGGTGTCAAAATATTAAGAAGAGCTCCCTCT
>NC_046658.1:145284106-145290724 GCF_010883055.1 Belonocnema kinseyi | reverse complement strand
TTTCTCGAAACATGGGTTTGGGAGAATGCACCTATTCACCTACATAACAAGATGAGAATTGAAAGCAAACTGAATGTTAAATCAAAAAGCATGAAAGAGGGATTATTAATTTTTTGATACCAATACTTAATATTTTGACACCAAAATCATGTCGATACACCTTACCGACTGCGAGTAAAGCCACCCACGCTTTAACTTGACAGACTGTATCATTTTCTTGATAAGCCCATGTCTCGCTATTATATAGTACAGTCGGTACAAATATAGAATTATGTATTGCCATTTAGGCTTTATTTGATATATTTTTACTTCTGATAAGGGGACCTGCTCTACCAATAACCTTCCTACCTTCGTTTATGCGTCTATCTAATTCCTCATCTATCTTCCCGTTCCTAGTAAATAAGCTACCAAGGTACGAGGGTAGTTCAATAAGTCCTTAGAATGACCAACAGATGGCGCGCGAATCGCTCCAAATCATTTGTTTTCAGTCAGCACCACTCCCGACTAGATATATGGTGCAGTCACAATCCACATCTTCTGAGTTTACGTGTTTTTATAACCAATTGAAAAAAAAAATTGTTCGCTAAGAAAAATGGAAAAAAACGAGTTCAGAGCGGTAATCAAACATTTTCATTTAAAGGCTTTAACTCCATATGAGATAAAAAATGAATTGGATTCAGTTCATGGCACATCTGCCACTGCCTTAGCAACGGTTTATAACTGGGTAAATGAATTTAAGCGTGGTCGTACATCAATAAGTGACGAACCACGTGCAGGAAGGCCCGTAGAAGCAAGTACTCCCGAAATCATGAATAAAATCCACGATATGGTGTCGAAGGATAGAAGACTAAAAGTGCGTGAGTTAGCTGAGGCCACAAGGATATCTATAGGTGCAGTTGTTTCAATTCTACATGAAAAATTAGGCATGAAAAAGCTATCGGCAAGATGGGTGCCGCGTTTGCTCTCAGCTGGGAATAAACGCAATAGAGTGGTCGCCTCTGAGGCTCTTTTTGCGCGCATAAGTCGGAATCGTGAGGAATTTCTTCGTCAATTTGTGACTGTGGATGAAACATCGATACAGCATTACACTCCTGAGACAAAGGAACAATCCAAACAGTGGATTTCCACAGGCGAACCAGCTCCAAAGAAGGCAAAGACCGTAAAGTCAGCTGGTAAGGTTATGGCTACAGGTTTTTGGGATGCACGTGGAATTATACTTATTGACTACTTGGAAAAGGGTAAAACAATCACTGGTGAATATTATGCATCATTATTGGAGCAGCTGAAAGAAGAAATTAAAAAAAAACGACCACATTTGGCGAGAAAAAAAATTGTCTTTCATTACGACAACGCCCGAGTTCAAACATGCTTCGTTTCAATGGCTAAAATTGAAGAACTAAAATTCGAATTGGTCGAACACCCACCGTATTCACCAGATTTAGCCCCCAGTGACTTTTTCTTATTTCCAAACTTGAAAAAATGGCTCGGTGGACAGAGATTTCCAGACAGCGAAGACGTCATTTCCTCTGCAAGTGCTTATTTTGAGGAACTTCCGAAAACGCACTTTTCTGAAGGATTAAAAAAACTTGAAAAGCGATTGACCAAGTGTAGAGAGCTCCAAGGAGATTATGTTGAAAAATAAAAAAAATTTACCCAAAAAAAATTGTTTTTATACTTCATTCTGAGGACTTATTGAACTATCCTCGTATACGAACTTATCAACTTGTTCAATTCTCTCATCATTCAATAAAATATTGCATAGTGTTTTCTCACTCTTTCGTTTGATCACCATAGTTTTTGTTTTATTTGCGTTAATTTGGAGGCCTATGCTCTTCATGCTTGCATCTAGTTCATTCAACATTCTTGAGAAATTCAACGCATGGGAAAAACATCGGTTCAGATGGTTCGGACATATTGAGAATGCCAAATGAACTACTCACGAAACAAGTGTATCAAGGTAAAGTAAATGGCAGCGTGCCCATAGGTAGACCGCGGAAAGAATAGTTAGAATGTTTTTTTCGTGAAATTCAAAATAAAGAAAAATTGTGTTTTATGTTTTAAATTAAGCAATTCTAATTCTGAGCTATTAAAAATCTCATTATTCTCAAAAAGACAGAAAATATGAATAGTGATTCCTCATTTAAAATATTAAAATTGAAATGTGCACAAAAGAGAAACTGTTTTTGCTTTTGGGTTCAAAATGAATCGCGTTGAAGAAAAAATAAATTGCATATTATTTACAGCTCGCTCATCGCGAATTTTTCTGTGTTTACAGAAGAATGATTTGTTTTCGAAGGTGGTAGATCGTTGTGCAAAACTGTACAGAATGTAGAGAATGGGACTCATTAAAATTAGTTTTTTTATCATAATTTTTTTTTTTAATTTATGCATGCTTATTGGGTGGTCTTTAATACACATTTAAATTATTTTTACGTACTTAAAAATAATTGACATAAACACGTAAAATTACTATTCTGAAAAATTAGTTTATATTAATTGTTTTCTTAAGAACATACAAATAATTTAAATATATATTAAAGACATCTCAAAAAGCAGAATAGATGAGGAATGGCGCTTCTTACAATAAATGATTTATATTTCCTTCCGTGTTGGTAATTTTTCACCCAAAAGTAGGGGTGTAAGCCATTAATCGTTTCATTGAAACTTTAAAACTTTCCACGTAAAACGTGAAAACGTTTTAGGTTTAAATTTTCATGTTTCCTGAACCATTGGGATGACGGGGAGAAAAATTATTTTGCGTATGCGCAGATCGGTTTAGCCTCTAAGATCAGCACAGGATTGCTTTTATTTTATCAGTTTGAATTTTCCCGCCGCCATATTTAATACACTGAAACGTCTCACGAGACCCCCAATATTTCATTAAACTGTTCATCCGGCTAAAGTTTCATGAAACTTTACATCCCTACCCAAACCAAAAGGAACAAAAAATAAGAAATGCAGGTTGAGATTCAAGCTTGCTTTTTTTGCACCCTGAAGACCATTTGACGAGTGGTTCACGTGATCAGATTCCTACCTTAGAGACACTTTTTTTATTTCCTGACTTATTCTCACAAGAAGCGCCACATCGAGTTGAAAATTTAGGATAATAAATAAGGCACACTAATGAAGGTGGGTCGGATTCTTTTTTTAATAATTATGAAAAAGGTGAACAAAAATTATTTATAAAAAAACTTTTTCCATAATTATTGAAATTTATGACCAGACTCACATTTCTTATTGCGTCTGATTTATTATCTCAAATTTTCAACTCGATGTGGCGCTTCGTGTGAAAATAAGTTAAGAAACAATAAAAAGTGTCGGTAAGGTAGGATTCTGGTCACGTGGCCCACTCGTAACATAGGTACCTGGAACAAATCTCGAGAAGAGTACGTTTGCACTGAACGAACTCTGCCCCCACTCTGGTCTTCAAGAGATCGATCTCTAAGTGAGCCACAATCTGCCAGTTCTGATGTATCTTTCGGGAAACAAACTTTATTGGATGGCGCCACATACAATATGTTTTCGAATCGTGATAAATGGTGTCAACTTTGAATTATTGTTGACTAATGAATTTTTATTTATTTTTTTCATGAATCATCATTAATCCGTATTTGACAAATATCTACTTTGTTAACTAATTTGCATTTGTTCACAAATTTTCATTTGTTGAAATCTATTATTTTTTCAGATACATAAGAAGCAAAATAAATTTTTTACTTCAATTTTCTTCAAATGTACGAATTGCCTAGAAAAAGCAGAAGGAACATTTTATATAACCAAATTCTCAAAAAATTTTAATGTTTTCAGTTGCATTGCTTTGTTTTCGGAGAAGAGAATGCTCTTAAATATTTAAACAATATTTATTTTGTTATTTTTCGACAGATTCCAATATTTTCAGGTACTTCTCTGTTTTTCCAACAATATTCTAAAAATTTTGAACAAGTTTTACATGTTAATGCTTGAACAATTTAGTTTCTTCATTTTGTTTGCAGAACGTATCTTCTGCTTTCCGTATATAAGAATAGCATACAATCATTAGAATCAAATAAATGTTACATTTTGTAGGGAAGCAAATCGTACAAACAATAGATCATTTACACAACATTACTATATTCGCAGAAAAGAATAGAGTGCCTAAAAATATTACAATCGATCCACAATTTTGTGATATAAAATGTTTCTCCTGATTTTTCTATAGGTAATCCATATGTACTTCAAAAATGGGTATTATTTCAATGACTGTGAAATTCTTCAGACAAATTATTTTCATATAATCATGGATTAAAAAACTGATGAAGTCTGCAATATATAATCATCGCGCATGTTTCAATTGAGGACAATTGTTTACCAAATTGAGAAATTTATTTGCGAAGGACTGTTCTTTTTTAAGACTACCTATCCCGGTTCAATTCTTTAAATACATCGAAATACAAAAAGTTCGAGCTTTTTCAAAATTTAAAACGTCTTTTTATCAATTTTAGACAATGTTGTTAACATTTCGAAAATTTACAAAAAATGGGATATTTACAAAAAAAGGGGAACGATTTCGAGACAATATCTATTAAAGAAACAAAAAATTGGATGGATAATAACCAATAACAGTAAAACAAAGTCTACAGTGAAACTTTTTTATTTTTTTAATTTCGAGGAAAATTATTCACATTTATTAAAAGTTGGCGATAATTAGAAGCTGGAAAGGAGACTCTTTTTATTATTATTAGTACCAGAGACAGGCTGAGCTTTAATTTCTAAAGAATAAAACTTAAAAGTTTCGGAACGATTCAAAATAATTGAAATTTATAAGATATTTTAGGAATTTATAAAGTTTCAAGGAAATTATAAAAATTCTTTGCACATTTTGAAAAAAGTCACCAAAAATCTTTAAATTTTAAAAATATTAAAAGGTTTAAAACTTTTGAAAGGGTTGAAAAGAGCATTTTCTTCAGATGAATGGAAAATTTTGTTATAATTTGTTATTTTCAAAAAAAAAAAAAACTGTTTGAGAAAATTGAAGAAGATTTCAAAATATTTTCTTACATTTCGAAAATTAATAGTGGACTCTAAATCAAAACGTTTCGATTTTGTAAGATTAAAGAATAAAGAAAATAAAATTAAGTGAATTCAAGAAATATTTAAAAGATTTGAAGAGATTGAAAAAGAATTTTAAAATGTGAAAAATTTTTCAAACATGCAGATTTTTTTCAGAGATTTCAAAACAAAAGTTTAGAAGCTTTAAAAGAATTTTGAAGGGCTTAAATTGAACAAGCATATTCTCTTAAAATCTGTATGTACATTTTGAACATTTCAAGGCAGTTCTTATCAGCTTAATATTTTTAACGGAATTGAAGAGCTTTTGAATAGATTAGGAATATTTTCAAACCTGAAAGCGTCACCGAAAATTTATCAAATATTTTGTATTTCTTCCAAACTTTTCAAAGTACGAAATATATTTAAAAAAGTCTCCAATTTTTCCTAATATTTTGTGAAATCCTGTGAAATAATTTTTTTTTTAATGTTCTAGATTTTAAGTTTCATTCTAGTTTCATTCTTTTTTGACACATATGAAATATTCAAAAACTTTTTCTTATTTTCTCAAGAATCTCATAAAATTTATATTTATTACTTCAAAAGCACTCAGCGTTACATGAAAATATTGTTTTATTTCTACATATACAGCACTTTATCCTAAAAAACATTTTTTTTATTTAGAAAACGTCTGTTATATATTTAAACATAATACAAAAAATGTTAAATAACTTTGGAGAGGGAGGAGTCAAAGAAGATTTTATGGTATTCTAAGAGAGGGTGGGGGGGGGGGTTACAAAAGGTAAAAAAAAAGTTTACGTAGTAAGTGGGTGCTCCCAAAAAAATGAGATAACAAGTGTGAAGGAGTACATTACATGCAAATAAATGTCTCTGTAAAAATTTAATTTTTGAGCCAATTTACTGAAAAGAACAATTGAGCCAAAGGTTTTAGTATTGTTATTAGTATTTATTTTAGTATGTTAGCCAGTTTGAAAAAGATTTTAAAAATCATTTCACTGTGCTTCCAAAATATCTTAATGTAAATAATTTGTTTGATTATGAGTTATGTATGCCTTAAAAAGGAAATAAGCATATAGGATTGAAAATGATCTAAGTTTTGGATTTTTGGTTCCGAAGATCAATTTCATAGTGACAGTTCCGAAATATATCGTGAATGCAGTCAAAATTTGGATTTAAGCGTCCTCATCAATTAGAGTAACATTTTTCAATATTTTCTGACATTTAATGAAAAATGCCATTAGGATAATTTGCCGGTCTCTTTGTCTTGTACCAGAAAGTTTGACGATATTTTCGAGTATTCTTTTTAATTTTTTTTCGAAAATTAGGTAATGCTCGAAATTTTTTAACTTTTTCGGGAAAAACAAGCTGAACAAGCCAGTAGATTATGTAGTTAAAATATTACGTTCGCCAACTCATCCGTTTAGACATACTTTGGCGGTAGCGTATTTGACAGACGTTTGAAGCGCCTTAAATTACGAGGGTGGATTGATAAGTTTCCGGCCTGACCAAGAGATGGCGCCACTAGGCCTACCTTAAGGTGGCGTTCTATAGTACCATCCTTAGATAGCTTGT